>NC_051049.1:22728212-23028212 GCF_904848185.1 Acanthopagrus latus
GTTTGTTAGTAGGTAAGGTAACCCTTACCCAATAAGACCCATATGAGATTATAAGACTGTTATTAGTACATGTCACTACATGTTAAAAAACAGTTTATTGTATGATATTCCTCCCTTTATTCAGTGACACTTCGGATTCTGATTTTCTTTACCAGTGTATGGGCTATACTCATTTATAACTAAAACTAATAACTGAAATAAGGTAAAGTTTACACATATATAAGATAGACATACCATTACAAAGACGTTGACAGACATTAATAAAGACATGTTCACATATGTGGAAAGTGGTCACTGGATAATCAAGATAAGACAGAAGGACTGACATCCTCTTTTAAGAATTGTGTGTGTTTATATATCTTCCCCAAATCAGACTATACAATATCATTTATGGATAACACTTTATGATAATATATAATCATTGATAATTGGTAAGTTTGTAGTTAATCTGATGTTTGTTCATTGTTAGTTTAGTTTTAAATCATCTATCACACAACTGTTTGTTATAAAGATGATGTTAATGATCATTTGTAAGGCAAGTTTGTTTAGTATAGCAAATCTCAGACACAGGTCAACATGCTTTTGCAGTGACATAAAATAACATTAAAAGGCATAAAAATAAAAGTTTTATTTATTTAGTAAATGTACTATTTATTAATGACAGTTATAATAAAGTGTTTCAGAGTTATGTTTTGTACCTTTTCACTCTGTTTGTGTTAGTTCATGTTCTAGTTGTCTTGTTACATTTTCCCAAATTTTAGAGACCAAAAGACTTCCTGCCGGTTATGTGTCTAAAAACAAGTTTGTTAGGTTACACTATTTTATTTTTCTGTAGATTTATGTGTCATACCATTAGCTATATTATGCTACTTAAAATTATTTTTAAGGAAACAGTTAGTTTTAATGCCGTTAGTTCTGTATGAGATACAATGTCTTAAAATCTACCAATAAATATGTTTATGATGCACTTCAGTCTTATTAATACACAATAATGTTAATGATTTTAACAATCATCTTTAAAAGTCTGATAAGGTACATAATACCTAATACGTAATGCTTATTGTAAAGACCTTAGAGTATAAAGTGTTACCATCCTGAGTAAATGCAAAGTAAAACACATTTTAGCATTTATAAGCAGGAATTAAACATTTCGTAAATGGTTTGTAACACTCTGTAATGTAAGTCCTCCTGTTCACAGCCCAAAAGGGCTTACAAGACACCATTAGGAAAACAAACAGATCTGTACCATATGAAGAAAACATCTTATTAAACAAATAAAACATTGGGATGTTTTTTCAACTTTAGAGGCTTATATGTATATGTGGAGGCTGGTGTTGTAAACAGTTAGTTAATGACTGAAAAAATGCTAAATGTCTCTACATTGGAGAATTTATGCTGTAACTGCTCACCAACACTGTGCATTAATCAAGACTATGGTGACTTCTCAATCATCACAGTAAGCAAATTCCAAATAAGATCACTTCAATTGATGTGTTTACCTAAACTATGCAACTGGTCATTTAATCCAGTATATACAAATCATGAAACACATCAATATCTACACCTGTGGTCTGTGTGTGTGATATTTTTTCTGTGAAGTCAGTAGGGAAACTCCGTCATTCTTTTTTGTGGTGACATCATCCAGAGAGATGGCTGACTTATAGTTTCTGTCACATTTTTACACTCTTCCATGTCTGACAGCAAAATGAATCCTGCTTTCCCTTATGATGCCAAATCCTCTGATAAATGAATCTCTCAGTATTTGATGTAACCTGTGGGATGGCCAAAAACATTTAGTAATATTGGCACTGTTTGAGTTTCCAGTCAATAATGACATCCAAAAAGGCAGTTATGCAAATTTGCAAGGGACGGCTTAGGGGTGGCAGTCACACACATAGGCTGCTTGGCAACCCAGTCACAAAGATGTTTTAGATAGCTCAAACAAAGGCTAGGGAGGGACTACTTACATTGTTGCCACCTACATAATGGCAAAGATGAACAATAACTCTTCCCTCTACAGTGTTCAGAAGGTGCACACAACTGTGATATCCAATGACAGTGCACAGTCATTGTTCGTTTCCCTGTCTTCATATATTTTCTTTCTTGCTTAGGAACACATCACTAACACTTGGACTCATTTCCTGTAGAATTCCCTGAAAGTCCATCTACACTCTGTACACTAAAGATACACATACTTGTAGGAAAAATCCCAAACAAAATAAAACAAACAGGGAAAGGATAAAAATAGGATACCTCAACTAAAATGTGTATACAAGTAAGCTATTACTGTTACCAAACATAAGGCACATTTTGAGGATACATAGTATAAACACACACATAACTGCATGACATAAATAAACACATCAAACATGATCAGAGAGGGAAAAAAATCAAAGTGTCAGGTTCCTCCCATCCCCCACCCACCTCTCTTGAATAGTTCTCCATTTCCTGTCATTTATATGCACATATAGTCTATATTTACACACCCATACACATATGTTCATATAGCCATACACAGTGTATGGAGGCAGAATGTTGATTGAGGGTGCCCAAATTTCCTGAAAGATTGGAGGTTTCCTTCTCAGATGATAAAATATCTTTGCAGATGTTCAGTAAGAAGCTCATTATTCCAAGTCCTTGGGAATGGATTAATGCAGGGTTTGATACCAAATGGCTGTTTTTTTCAAGTTCATTAGCAACATCTGAAAGTGTAAAATGCGCACACAAAAGCATCATTTTGTAATTGTGTTTCCAGAGGCAACGTATAGTAAGTGGGAATGTGAATTGAACATTTGGGTCACATAATAGTTTTTTCTTTGTAAATCAAAAGGAGCAGTTATGATTCTTAGCACTTGTAGTAGAATTACCATATCAGACACAAATTATTATTTATAGCACTATATAATATAACATAGCGTTATTTTAGGTATTCAAACAAGTCTACCAAAGATTTCTAACCTTAACCATATTCAATTCATGATTTAGCCAAATTCCAACCTTGACCCGAAACATAATTGCATTGAAAGTTTATCTATTTATTATTATGAAAACAATCTTGTAAGACAGTCCATACAGACGATCTGGAACTTTTGATCATATCACACTTTTATTCTTCCTTTTTTTTGTGGGTGGTTTCACAACCTTTATTGAATTAAAGTTTTAAAATAAATGTTCATCATTGACCTTGGAAACAGCATTTGAAAAATTCAAACAAAAGGATTAAGTAAAAGTTGTTTTTTTAAAAAAAACTTTGATTTTAAATTTTAAGTATTGTCTCTAAATGAGGTGAAGAGGTGAAGAGCTTTTCGTTTCATTGTATATGGCCACAGAATGCACGTACAAGTAAAGTAAATCGCAAATTGAATTATTACATTTTCATTTGAATGTTTCGCCCAAAAACATAAACACATGTGGCAAATGTGACTGTGGTTGAATTTCATTTCCATGTTTACATTAACGATTCAGACAAAGTCCCCATTGACTTCCACAATTGACAAAACAAATAAAAAGGCAAATAACGACTAAGGGTTAATGACGTCATCTTGACAGACGGGCCAAGCAGCCAATCAGCTGTCTCGTTCTACAGAAGGCCACTGCGTTGTTTTCGGGAAGGGGCTGTTGCTTGTCAGTAAGGGTTAGCAGGAACGGAGGTGGGCTACGTCTCTGCCCGAGCCACCAAATATCAACACATTTCGTGGATTTTATCCGATATTTCCTTCCTTCTGGATACTGGATACATTTTGGGGAAGTTTTGGAATCAAATAGCCGGCAAACGACACTTGAAATTCCTCGAGCGAGGAGCTCTAACTTGGTTCAAGCGTCTAATGTACTAAACGAAACGGAAGTAACTTGCCAGCTGCCTGGCTAAGCTTGCTAGGTGAGTAAATGTCCGTTATTTAAATGTTATACTTGATGAAAATGTCTTTCGTCTGGTCCATTGAGTGAGCCCACTTGTTCGTAATTTTTCTCCACTGTTGTCAAGCGGGGAAAATATCCAGCTGCCGTTTGCTTTGACCGTTCGAGTTAACTTGCTAAGAAGCTAATGTCACCAAACGACACTCCTCTTGACATAATAGCAGAACATCCATGTTCAGTGCCATAACAAAGGCAGATAGAGGTGTGAATATTTAACCTAAATTACAATTAATTTAGGAATATGCTGAATTATTGTGAATAGTGTGAGGACAACATATTAGGAGGATGCTACGATATGATGCAACAACGCCATCACAAACTTGGGCCTATGATTAAATAGAAAAACTTTGACTCCATTTAAGGAAAAACAGGGACAGCTTGTGTATCAAGCACATTGTATTATATTGTACTTTAAACCACATTGTCACCACAGACTGCAAAACCGAAAGTGATGGAGAAAGCGAAAATATATGGCATGTGAAAGAAAACCATTGGTAGTTTTAAGCCATTGTATCTTGGACCTGCCCCAAGAGAGTAAAATGCATTTAGGTAAAATGGTTGGATTCATTATGTACAGGAACTGAACACATTAACAGAACAGGAAGACAATGGATCATTGTATGGCTTTGCTTAGCTCTTATTACAGACGAAGAAGGGGAATTAGTCAATCAGTCCATTAGTATGTAAACATGAAATCAATTGGCAGTGACATTGATGAGGCATTTTAATATTTACATTTTTTTATGCCAACATGGTAAAAGATTAACTGGGTCCATCCTCTTAAATGTAAACATTTTATGTGTTTTTTCTCTTCTGTGATATAAAACTGTATATCTACTTTTATTGTGTTTTTGATTATTGATTTGACCAATGATGGGAACTGACTGTCATTTTTCTCTTTTCCATATTTTATAGACCAGCAAGTAATTGATTAATTGAGAAAATGGCCAATGATTTACTAATAGTTAAAGTAAGAGCTTTACCTGTAATGCAGTTATCGTTGTAAATCATACAAAATCCTGACAACGAAGGGCAAGTGGCTTCACACCTATGAGGTTGAAAAAATTGGTGCTTCCTTCTTCCACCCAGCACACACACACACACACACTTTCTGGCTTTACCACTACTCACTAAAATTTCTTGTCAGACAATGAAAGGACGTGGTTTCTTGCTGCTGAGTGTACCCTTGACAGAAACTTGAACTGTCAGACTTTAAACGATCAAAGCACTTGAACTACAGTTAGGTTTGATCAGCGTTTTATTTATACCAGAATGAATAAGTGGCACTCTTAATTTCAAAGCTCTTTTATTTCTAACATTTAAAGTAATATGTATATATTCCAAATAGTGATGTCTAATTTTTCACCTAAATGTAGTTTGTGGCTATTGTAGTAATTAGTCAAAGATGCTGAATCTGGAATATTATTAATCTGAAATTTCAATAAACTTGATATGGCTTTGTGATCAACTTTTTTCTGACATTTCCAGATTTTAAGATTTGAGATTTGTTTCAGCTGAAGAAAAGACATGGGTTCACCTTATGATATTCACTGTGATAACATGACATTTAACATCAAAGAGCTCTGGATTATGACTTACTTGACATTTTCCTGTAATAACCAAGTGGCCTCTGTGACGTTGTTGCTTCAACCAGCCTAAATGTCTGCCCACTGTATTTTCATTTCAGGCACACTGGTTTTGGAACTTTCAACACAAGACTTGGTTTAGCACATTTTGCTGAAATTAAACAAAATTTAAAAAAGAATGTAATTAACTATCCAAATTACAGCATTGTAGTTTTTAGTCCCCCTTCCACAACTTATCATAGCTGGTAAAATTCAGTCGCATGATTTACTGAAGTAATTATTACCTGCTGAATTGACAACAATGTAAAGACTTTGTTATTGCCTTAAAAAATGTAATTGGTAATTTTACTTACCAATTTCGCTGGATTAATTACTTGCTGATGATGTTACAATACTAGAATTTGTGTATTCTAGAAATTCTAGTATTAAATTCTCACAAAACAAAGTAAATATTTAAATTCTGGTTATGTGGAAATTAAATGACATATGGTTTAAATATCTAAAGTGCAGAAAGTCGGTAATGAAGATCAATTAAGTTTGAATCCCTAAATATAAAAGCACCTCTTCTTGCTAGCATTTCCTTTTGCTACAATAGAGCCAACTCATGAACATCCTTTTACATCCTAAATCATTACAGGTTTTCAGTGGATCTGAAAGGTCAACCAATAATGTAGTGTCCGTAAGCTTAGGTAGGTGCTGAATCAAGAAAAACAGGTACAGGAAAAACCCTAGTGCACTAATTAAATCATTTACTACTGCTGAGAAGTTTTAGGGGATGTCCTAAGTCAGCATACAGCCTCTCAACAGTGTTGAAACCAAGCACTGATACATTTCATTGCCTTGTTTAAGCCAAGCAATGTAACCATATTAAAGACAAATATAATTCAAACTGATGGAAACGCTGCAGACAACATGAATTCAAGAATGAGACTGATTGTGATAGGCTCAAATAAATAATAAAATTATCACCCTGTGTTGCAGCCACCAGTGTCACACAAAAACACGTCAATGACAGTTGCCATCTGGTGCTGAAGTACTAAGATAATAAGACCAAACATTTTGTTTGTGTCTGAAAGCTAACGTCCATTATTCAGTGTAACTAAAGCCAAGTTAAAGATGTGTTTATTCAGCTACAGTCATTATTCAGCATGAGCTCTGGAGGGTGTGAAGGCTCGAAATGTTTTATGAGGAATCTTAGCCCTTATTGTCTACAGCTTTTTAAATTGATTTCAGAAATTGGCAGGAGCAAGACTAGCTATTCTGAGTATGACATTTTTGGAGCACACTCAGCATCAGTTATTGGTATGGTGATAGGTCACAATAAAAAATTGAAAAAATAATAATCTTTAGAACTGAATTTTATCCAAAGTTTAAATTACAGATCGTCAGTAATTGGCTAGGTTTACCTTTGGATACTCTTGAACAGTTTTTCCAAGAGGCTAAAATGTCAGGAAGAAAATGAATGTTGACAGTCAACACAGCAGATGTACTGCCCACCAAAAGCAAAAAATATTCATTAATTAGAGTGTAATTGGGGATAATAAGCGGTCAGCCAGTTTTTCCCAAGGACATGAAAGCCTTTACTAGAAGTGTTTTACTGTAAAATGTTGCCACAGAAAGGTTTTTTGAATCTGTTAGAGCAGGTTCTGATACGAAAAGGTGGCTCTCATTCAATTTCACTTTCTAGTCCTTCAGGGCTTTCTTCTCATGATGCTTGTGGTCAGTTGTTTTTTTTTTCTTTAGGATGGCAGCCTTCCTTAGTCAAAGACTCTCAAGGGAAACTTTAAATGGATACAAGTGATTCAGAGGAGTTTGTTGGTGTTATTTTTGTTTCCCATTTCCTTTTTCTTTTTTATTGTTTTGGGCCACCTTATCAACATAATATATACACTGATTGTACAAAGTCTATATTTATTACATTTTGTATTTGTATAAAAGCACTAGTACCAGTTGATGCACTATTAATTGGTCCAGTCCACAAAAGCAGGATTCAAAATTTACATGGAACACAATCCAAAATTCTGATAATAAGTGAAAATGCTTGTTGATTGTGTCACAATACTAGAATGCTTAATTCAGCACAGTGATTTACAGCAAAATTAATATTTAAATTGATTATATGGTGGTAATAGGGAAATTACATCTGGCTGAAATTTTGGATGTACAATATATATCAGACCAAAAAATGATCGTCCCAATAATGGAAAATGCACATTATCAGCAGAAAATGAAATTATAGCCGACAAATAGATTCAACAATGCAGAGCCAACTTTAGTTGACTTAACAAGTGCAGCATTTACACACAGTATTTTACAGGATGCACCTTTAAAGTTTTCCAGCCATCAATAAACATCGAGAAGAACAATAATAACAACAACCATGCTGTTGTCTTGTTTTTGACATAGAGCTGCTGCACCAGTGTAGAGCCACGCATTGTAGACATGATCCACACATGTCGGCACTTATAAGAGGCATTGTTGGCCATAGTACAAATTACATCTATATGAGAAATTCAGAAGTAATAACTTCCACTGAAGCAGAAAGAGGAAGAGAGAGGGGAAATGAACACACTGGCTGATTAACTAACTCACTGTAAAAGGCAGACAGATGACTCATTGAAAATCTCTTCTCAAGAAATTAAGCTGAAGTGAATGACACATGATGGTGGTTGGTATCTACTAAATGTCGAAAGCCTTCAGCTGGACTTATATGGTATACTGAAGTCCATCTCATCTTCAAAAAACATATACTAGTCCTGTGACAGAGCTTAAAACTAATGTTAGGCATATTTCAATGACATTTGCCTGACATCTGCTTGCTGCTTTGATACTGTCCATTCGGGAAACAGATAAAGATAAAATAGATAAAATAAACAAGGTTTAGCCTTGTCAGGAACCAGTTGAGATTTTCTATTTCAATAACCCATCTCCTCTTCTCCAATGACGTTGAGCTCTGCATCACAATTTCTTAACATGTCACTTATACCTCTTGCACACTGGAGAAGAAAACCCCACTAACACCTACTAACATCTGGCTTTGTGTGTACAATTGGCATTGTTGCCCAGGTCAAATGACTCTGCAGTGGTTACAGCGTTCATCAGCTTTAGCTCTGATCAGCCACAAATTACAAAGACAAACTGTCAGGCCTGATGTTATGACATTTTAAAGTTATGGATGCTGGCGTATATTTTTCCATCTGTCTCTGTTCAAGCAGCACTCAAATCTCCTTCAGTTGGCACTGAGTTTGAAGTAGAGACTGAAGTGAAAGATATTAAAGTAACATAACTACCATTGCCTTGTCACTGTCTTCCATGTCATTGCAAGCTGCCTGATTGGTAATCTGCGTATTGACAAAGTAGCAAGAAGTCTCACTCCCTAGCAACTTTCATCATCAGCTCTGGAAACATTTTTCATGTATCTAATTGATGCAGTGTTTCCCGCACATTGACTAATTTGTGGTGGCGCGTCACAGAATCAAAACCAACCACCACATATTGCGTTTCTTTTCTTTCTTTCTTTTTTTTTTTTTCTAAAAACGCAGGGTATCCGTTCGGCTGCATTTTTTTCCCCTGCTTTCCCACCGTCTCCCTGTCACTCACACATCTGACACATACAGCCCCTCCCCTCGGTGCACACCACGTGGGTCTCCATGAAATCTTTTAAATGTCTTCAGTACCATCCTAAACTGTTGAGGCTTTTAGGCTCAGGGGAAGTTGTCTGAATTATTGCTCAGCTGTGATTGGAGCTTTGAGGAAAAGAGGTGGAGCATAGGAGCAATCAGTTGTATAACAATTAAAAATAACTATTACCATTACAATTCATTCTCAGCATAAATTAAAACTACAAAGCTTGCACTTGTTATCACAACTAGTTTTTAGTTTATATTCCCATACTGTCCATAAGCGCTTCCAGCATCAGTCCAGACTTGGTAAAGTTGCGTTTTCTAATAAAAAAACTTAACAACCTACATCATCTACATCAGACATAAGATTCAATAAATAAGTATTATAATAGTAGTGTAAAGCATAGGTTTTATCTGTTTTATCATGACTTTAGTGTACACAAGATGCATTTTTCACCTTTTTGTTTGTAGTTGTTTGTTGTCCTTCCGACAGAACTGGTTTAGTATTTTTTTTGAGAGCAGGTGGCGCAGCGCCGCTATACTGCTAGCTTAGCGCCACTATACTAATTTTCAATGATAGCTGCTTTGTAGCGGGTGTGGGTGATTAGCGAGCGAGCGAGCGTCCGTCTGTCCCCCCCCCCCCCCTTTTGACAGTGCACCGCTACACTAAAAATTTCTGGGGAGAACCCTGAGAGACGCTTAGCTTTGCCATTAATGCAACTGTTTACCCTGGTTGTATTAACAGCTTGTATTCAGATACATCGACTCTATGCTTCTTGTTAGGATTTTCTTTTTTCTCCATGTATAAACCTAACTTACTACATATATCTAGCTGCAAGTACTGTCAACACACCATTGAGTTCAAAACGGTACTGTTGCTGATGGAGCTTGTGTAAACGCTGATGAAGGACTCGCTGCTGCTGGCATTCTGCTTTGCTATGCAGCTGGTGTAGACAGGCTATTAGACTCATCGAACAGTAAAGCAAAACCTCCTTGCAACCCCTCTGCAGCAATGATCAGTCTTCCCTGTTGATGTTATCAGCTCATTCGAGAGGCTGACGTCATTTTGTAGTGAGACATCGTGTTGCAGCTCTGAAGGATATTAATATGAGTCATCAGGTTAATGAACATTGAACTTAAAATCTCTGCAGTTGTTTGCTGAGCTCACCACACAATCAATACTTTGGCCTTACTGTACGCACACACACAAGCACACGCACACACTACACAGTGGTCACCCATTTCCCTGAAACTGTTGATTATATGATAATATAAGGGTGGGACAAGATAGCATAAGTACGCTAATTGGAATGAACTTATTTGAACTTATTATCAGTGGCTTTTGCTAAGCTTCAAAATACAGTAATTTGTCAGTAAGAATTGTGATTTTGGTTGTTTCCTATCCAAAGCCAAAATTGGTACAACAATTTGAAAGCCATAAACTGGAATCAGAGATTTTTTCTTCTTAAAGAACCAATCAAACCATTAAATTGATTAACAAAATAGCTGATGATAAATGAATCAGTACATCATTGTAGCTCTGCTGTGTATCGAAATTATGATCACAAGGCAAACGTTTAATGTATTATTCCCACTTCCCCCATTTCTCTTTTTCCACCTCTGTTATCCAGTGTCTGAATGCCAACTCTGTGGGTGATGGAGTTGAGCAGGCAACTCTGTGGGAAGATGAGGAGGTCCACTAAGAAGGCCCAGTTCACATCTTCTGCTTCCACTCGTGGCCTGGAGATCCACTTTTACATACCAGAGCGTAACCAGCTGGAGTACCTCAGTGGCTGTTACACTGCCGAGGACCTCTGTGTGGAGGCTGCCAAGAAATGCTGTGAGTAACTGACCTGTTGACTAATGACTAGTTGGCAGAATCAATATTTTCCTGCTCTGCTTATTGATTTTATCTTTGCTTATTGCCAGTTATGGAGGGTGTGCTGTAAATGTAGTGTGTGACAGATTGCTGCCCGTGTAGTTGGGGATAACAAAACTACCAGATTTTTCTTCACATCCAGCGTTCTAAACAACTTTACATTAGGCTTAAAACGATTCATTAGCATTATTAAAGGTTTACTTATACCTCTTGGGCTCTGATAGAGACACCTGTCCGCCAAGTTTTTGCTTTGGTCTTGTCCTCACAGGAGTTTTTCTTAGATGATTGCTATTGTCATAATGTAAAAATACAAGAGTACAGCTGGCTTGGACCAAAAGCATATTATCCTGATTACAGCACATTTGAAGTAGGTTATTTGATAATAGCGTATATCTGATAATAAAGTTCTGTGTTTTTTATTTTACAGTTCCTGCAGTGATGACAGTATTTTTTATAAGGTTATAAATAGATTGATATATGACAGACTGCAGCAGTCAAACCCTTATATTTATCTTAGCATATTTATCAGTTTTATCTCCTCTACCAGCCATAATGTAATAAGCTGTCATTTGGATGTCCTGTAACATTTGGTTGAAATCTTTAAGCTCTTTATTAGGTCATTCTTCAGCCACTGAGGCCAGTGAGTTGGGTGTTTCCCGTTTCTTTCCAGTTAACTTCAACTTTGCAAAGTTAACTTTGAGTGAGGGATAAATGCCAGAATAATAAACTACTCTCTGACAAATGAGAACTTCTCCCTGTCTCTCTCAAATCCAGATGAATCTGTGTTTCTACTTCACCTCTAAGTGCTGCCATTGAGCTGTCAACATGTGAAATAAGAATGCATTAGATTATAAGAAAGATGGACATCATGGTTGCTCAAGAATCAATCAAGAGTCCTTAGTAATGTAACAATTTTCCATCACACTACTGCAAATCAATTGCAACCGCGTTTCAAAGCAATCAGTTATTGTAAAACTAATGTAAGCACCACTCAAGGGGCTATTTTCTCTGACCCCTTCTGACCACCAGTTTAACTGACTGGTTATCTGACTCTTGTTAGCTGAACCAAGATTAAACATTTGGAAAAAGCATTTGAAGTCCTACATTTACACATAAATGTGAAAGTGTTCTCTCAAACCACAGTCTTACATTTCATTTAGTGTTAAATATAATGGCATATAGTGTAACCAAGTGAGATTAAAAGGGTGGAGTATGTAGTATGTAGGTCTCTCTGTTTACTTTGTAGGAAATTGTTTGACTTTGCTCTGAAACCTTCTCTTCCCTCAGTCCCAATCCAGTAATTGGTCTGAGTATTGATCTTTTTTCCTTTTTCCTCTTTTCTTTCTCAGCAATCTCTCCCTTGTGCCATAACCTATTTGCCCTATACAATGAGACAACTGGCACATGGTATCCCCCCAACTATGAGTTCAAGATCACAGATGAAACCAGTGTCAAGTTGCACTATCGCATGAGGTAAGAGTGGCATCACACGCTGACCACGTTGAAACTGAATATTGTTATTTGCTAGCTGCCATTTATTTTCATAAAACTATTTTGCATGTAAGTTAATGTAAATAATTGTTTATTATTAGAAAAATACTGAGAGATTATTGTTTATAGAAAGACCTAACAAAGACACAGCCTTACTTGAGAGAGGAGAAATCCTTTTTGGAATATGAAGTGGGTACCTGGAGAGGGTGTTTCCTGGGAACACCATTGTTGAGCCTGGCAGCTTAAATTGTCACGTGTGTGATGTCAAAAAAACTAGCGGGTTATTTGGGAGGAACAGCCTCCCTGATATAGATTTTTGGGTTGGAGTGCATGATGTAGCTGTGGGAGATCCAGTGGGCAGTGGAGTAGCTTGAACCCAAACTTGGATGACAGCTAGACCCTCCTAGGAATTTGCCATGACAGTCATCAATCTGTGGGTTTAAGTGAGTGTCTTGGCAAGCTGAGACACATTCCAAGTCCCCACATCTTGATTCACACTTTGGCTTAGTAAGAGGAAAGAGAAGGGAAAACCTCCAATGATATTTCAAACAGTGTCTGGAATTCAGCAGAAGATGAAGTTTAGCAGTACTTAAAGGATATCTGTTTTAAATCCATGGTCATAGACTAATGTAATCTCAGAATAAGAATAGAAACCAGTTAGAATAGGATTAAAAGGCAGTAGATTACTGATATCTTACAACTTTTACAAGTTATGCCAAGAGTTGAGTATTACTCCATACTTGATCCAATGATAAGATACTTGAGATATTTTTATAGGACTTGTGATGAGTCTGAAGGGGAAGTTATTATGAGAAAGACCTTCAGTGTTATATTTGTACCTGAGTGGAATACTTTGGAGAGAGTTACATCTCTCTTGAGAATCCATTCTACAAGTTAGGTAGCATTTCATGCAAAGAGGAAAGAAAACACTACTGTGGTGTCAAATGAACTTCCTCTTTCTCTGTGCTCTGCTTTGACAGTAGCAAGGGTAGAGAAAAGCCAGTGTGCACAGAGTGTAACTGTGGTGTGTTGTGTCTGTACTTGTGTGTGCTTGTGTGTATGTGTCTTTTGCTGCTGCCTGCTTTGTGTACTGTAGTGCACTCTGCCAAACAAGCAGGGTATTGTGGTCACACAGGCTTTAGCATAAACACATTTTCAATGCAAACACACACAGGGATCGAAGTGACACCAGGATGTATTGCCATAAGTTCAAATAACAAAGACCAACAGACAGACCAACATTAAGTGGTGCTTTAAAAGAAAAACAGACAGTAAGGTGATTCTTTTTGTGTAACATTGTTGCCACAAAAAGGTCCTGGCACCTTGTTGGCTGAGATGTGGGGTAAGTATATTTTCCCTCAGCCATCTGCGTTTCATCCAACAGCACTCTCTGTTCCTTAGTGACATGTTCAGTGAGTGTCTCTCTCTGGCCAAAATTGTTTTACCTTTTGTGTCATTAGTATGTGTGTGCCTGTTAGCTGAAAGTGTTTCTGATTTTTTTTTGCTTCTTATATGTTTTTAGCTTCCTTTTTTTTCCCCAAATGTTGGATTATCAGGTTCACCATCTATTGCTGCATGTCTAGAGAGACATCTGTGACACCTAACAGAATATGTATTTCCTCTGAAATACATCACAGGCTAGCTGAAATATTCATTTCAAAGAAAACAGGAAAATAGGTCAAAACTTCAAAACAAAAAACAACAACAAAAAATGTTGCTCAGCACTTAATCTGCTGCTACAATGTTTGAGTGTTTGTCGTGGACATTCACACTTAAATCACTACATATAATGAAGGAGACAATAGAGCACATCCTGTTTTATTGTTGACATGATAAACTGAATTTGTCATTCAGGTTGTTTTTGCTCTTTTATCTTTCCTGCTTTCATACATATTTTCTTCCATTCCAATTTCATTAGTTTGTTCTTTGAAATATTTCTGTTGAACCTCAATTCAAAAGCAATGTCTCATTTTCAATAGTTCATTTTCAGTACATTTTGGGTACCATTGTGGGTTTTTCTTTCTTTAATGGAGGGTACCAACAATTTCGTCCAAATGTGTGTGATTCTTTGTTTAGTGTATACAAGACGATCAACAGTATGGGTACAATGATCCAGAGTTCAGCTTATTTCTTCATTTTAAATGACATTGCTGGCAGGCATCTGTCTATCAAGAGGCCAAAAATTCACATAAATGCAAACTTGAGGATCCCCTTGTTATCTATGAAACATCCTTTTTCCTTTCAGGCAGTAATCACCAAACCTGTCATTGAGATCCTGCATCTAAATCAGTGCATTCAAGAATAAAACAGACTTCACTGAGCATTAACAACCATGTATCGTGTAAGGCTACTATGTTTTCTTTCTTCCATTCACACCCTGTATTAAGTCTAAACTTGTTTTCTTTCTGTCTCCTGTCAGGTTTTATTTCAGAAACTGGCATGGCACCACTGAAGGAGAGTCTCCAGTTTGGAGACACTGCATCAGTAAACTCAGAGGGGGACTTAGCCCACAGAAGACACCAGAAGGGACCCCCCTACTGGATGCGGCTTCTCTTGATTACCTGTTCTCCCAGGTGAAAAAATTATCATTAATGAGTGTCTTTATAGTGTTATGAAAACATTTAGACATTGATCTGTCATTGTGTGTTTTTTTATTTTATTTTATTCTCTGAAATACCCTTGAAAGTATCTTCACATTAGTAGCTCAATCATCAACACAGTTCAGAGTCGAATTTCAAAATATCAACAGCTGGGAGGAAGTGTAACAATACCAGGAAGTGCAGCTTGATGCTCAGCAAAAGGCAGCAACATGCCCCTTTTGTTTGATTTAGAGCCACTGTTGATTATTTCAGTCCTGTAGGAACTGATGTTTCATAACCCCAACCCCATTGTTAGTAATTTAAAGTCTATGAAATTTGTCAGAATTTCTTGTAAACAAGGCAATCTCCTATTGCATGGAATTCTTTCTTGGTGTTTTTCTATTCTACAACATATGAATCTCTGTTTTTTTGCGCAGGGCCAGCATGACTTTCAGAAGGGTGTTGTTCCACTGAGGATGCCCCAGTCAGAGGCAGAGCAACACGAGATAGAAAATGAGTGTTTGGGCATGGCTGTGCTCGCTATCACACACCACGCTCAAAAAATGGATATGTCCACTTCCAATGAAATTAGGTAAAACACACCCACCTACACTCGAAATGACATGTCCATGTATCATGACTTACTATATAGGTCTGATCACAATCACAATTTTGATTTAAGATCTGAAAATAAGACGCACATTAAAGTGATGGCTGAACCCCTCTAGTGCCTTCCTGGGAATTTCGATGAAATCTACTTGATTGTGTTTCTTATCAAGGGAAGAAAATAGCTCAGCACACTCGCACAGGTTGTCTTAAAAAAACAAGCATGAGCACATCCAAAGGGTGTGGCACCAACGAGTAATTTCCATTCAGTGGAATATAGTCACTCACTGCCTTTTCATGTAGGGCACCCCCGGAATTACTTCAATCAATAGTAGTGAGGTTGTTTTGTTTATAGTAATTGTTGTTATAGTTTCAGCGCAACCCCTCACACATTTGAATCTTAGAGAACATGTAGAAAAACAATTGTCCTTACAAAGGATGTAACTTCCGTAGCAACGGAAAGAAAGACATTAATTGATAGCCACTCTTTAATCCATAGTTTTTTCAGGCATTCAAAACACTTTTGCAAAGCATAAAAAGTAAAAACATTTTTTGATTGTTGAACTATCTTTCTATCTTGATCCCTCCAGCTACAAACGTTTCATCCCTGAGTCACTTAACCGCAACATTAAGCAGCGCAACTTTCTGACCCGCATCCGCATCAACAATGTCTTCAAGAAATTTCTCAGTGAATTCAACCGCCGCACAGTCAAGGACAGCAACATCACCCCATACGACCTGAAGATCAAGTACTTGGCCACACTGGAGGGCCTGACCAGTGGACTTGGCAGCGAACTGCTCGATCCCATCTTGCTCAGTGTGCAGGAGGGAGAGGCCAGCAATGGAGGTTACTTCGGTAAGAATTGAGGAAGATGATTTTAAGTACTAAGGTGCCATGACAGATCTGTGGCAGCAGCTCAGGTCAGGTTTTGCTGGAGATGTAGTTTGACAAGAATAACAGGAGATCATAGATGACTCAGAAAGATAAATGTTTGTTTACCAAAAATAAGGACTGAGGAAATGTAACAAGGTGGTACTTTAAGTCAACGGAGAACAGTCGGTAAAAATCAAAAGGAACGTTAAGACAAAATTTATTTTGTACTCTGCCAAATGAGATAATAGTTTATTTTTATGATCCTATTGCAGTGTTCTCATCAACTATATTGGATTACAGTGGTTACTTGGCAGTGGTTAGTTTGGTGTGTTTACATGTAGAGAATGCGTGGTGTACCACCTACAGTTCTTTTTTAAAACAAAAATAGAAGGTTGAACTTTGTTGACATCCAAATATTCATAACAAGACATTGTGTGAGTTTGTGCAGATGTTAAAATCCAAAAGTGAAAGTAATAAGATGTTTACATGTCACATTAACCCACTTATCACACTGTGATGATTCTAACCAATGTGTGAAATTTTAAAGCACTGATGCAGAACTTGATGGTTTGAGGAACCTGCTTAGGATTTTTGTTCACTGTAAACATACAGCAGCCACAGCCAATAAAACATTTCACTGGCTACACTTGTCTATGCACAATCATAAGTTTTGCCCAAAGCAATATTGGCAAACTAATCAAGAGAACTATCAAGGTGTTCACAGTCTGTGTGTGCTGTAATTGTAGCACTCAAATATTCTGCCTATCTATATATCTACTATGGTATAATGTTTGTTTGCTGTTTCAAGGGTACTACAACCAGTGCCAAGGGCAGAGCCAGAGTCAGAACATGGAGACAAGCCACGACATGCAGGTCCGGGTTACTGGCACCACTGGCATTTCTTGGAGGAAGAAGCCTCCTACAGTAAGTGGAACTGCATGTGAAGAAGTTTTTAATAGCTTCAGCTAAAACGCCAGTGATAAGTTACTGTCAGACAAATCTGTCAACATAATTTAGGGAGCTTTTCAACAACAGTTCTCAACCATTGAATACCTAACGTAATTTAAAGAGAAACTTCAGTTCTTTTAGTTGTTTTGTGCTTGTTTGTGTTCCATCTGCATACTGCTTGCACTTTCTGTGCAATCCTGCTGAATAATATAACGAATATATAATGAATAACTTTTGTGATCAATTTTTGGCTTATTCAATAACAAGCATCAAGTTACAAGTGAAAGTCTGTAATTTTTATGCTCACAGAGTTCAATAAAACATTATCATTTGAGAAAACTCAGCCAAGTGTGACGGCACTGTATAGTATCTAGGACAAACCCTACAAAGATCATTGCAGTATTTTCAATTGGTAACATTTTAAACTGTTTGAAAATACTTATTTTATTTTATTATATTCATGGTATATCTGCTTTTTCTGTCTTTAAAACAGGCATCTGTGATCTGTAAAGAAAAGGGGAAGTCAAAGAAGAACAAGCAAGATGGAAAACAGAAAAATGACAAGAATAAAGAGGCAGCTGAAGGCTGGGTAAACTTTTGTGACTTCCATGAGATCACCCACACCGTCATCAAAGAGGCAACGGTCACCATCTATAGACAGGACAACAAAAGGATGGTGAGATAACACAAACCAGTCAAAGAGCATGGTGTTTCTTATGGAATCAACCTTCATATTTGTTCTGAAACCTGCTTATGATATTAAAGATCAAATGCTAGTTTCTTTAATCTCATCTGTTTGGATAATATTATGTTGAAACAAAGCCTAAATGCTAATGCAGTTAGCAATGACTAATGTGGACATTGTGTTTCATCATGTAAATGGTTTTGATTTTGTAACAAACCATCACTCTTTGTGATGGCCCTCTTGAGTATTGTGGCTTATAAATGCTTTCCCCCACCCCCATTTCTTCTCCTTTCAGGAATTACAAATGGCTTCCAAGTCTGACGCTCTGTCCTTTGCAGCCCTTGTGGATGGGTACTTCAGGCTGACAGTGGATGCCCACCACTTCCTTTGCAAAGAGGTGGCCCCTTATTCGGTGGTGCACAACATCGACAACGGCTGCCACGGACCCATCTGGTTTGTACTGACAGATTTATCAGTTGAATGTGTCTAAGCCTGTTTCCTCACTGGAGACGTGTGTTTTTTTTCTATTACACACATTCATTTCAAGCCATTGGTTATTGGTCTTAATTTGTGTTTGCATACACTTCCGCTGGCACAGAGATCACACGCTCCTTTTAAGTGTCAGCCTAAATAAAATTTTGTCATGCTCATTGACCTATCAACATTTTCATAATTGTAGTTAAAAGGATTTGTCAAAATATTTTTTTTGTCCAGAGAAGTCAGTGCATGATCAGCCTCTGTCATGTATTATTTTTTTGTTTTCTAGCTCAGTAGCACAGTAGGTTTAGTCACAAAATGGATCAATAGTAGGTTTAGCTGGTTGGCTGGTTTGGTCACAAATGTTAAGGAAGAAAAAAAACAACAATTGTGGCAAGTCACAAGAAGCACATACAGTATAAAACATAGACATCTACTTATTGTGTTTTCTGCTCTCCAGTACGGACTACGCCATCTACAAGTTGCGTCAGGAAGGCAACGAGGAGGGCACATACATCCTGCGCTGGAGCTGCACTGACTACCAGTACATCATCATTACTGTCGTTTGTACTGAGGTAGAGTAAAATAATTATTGTTACTTGTTTGGTGTGTCAAGGGGGAGTCTACAAATAAGACCCACAAGCTGTTGCCTATTGTTATACACTGGAAAGCTTTAATTGTAGTTGTTTAATGCATTAATGGTGTAATCATCAATGTGCAATATGTCCTTGAAATAATATAACATCTGGAAACAATGTATATCTGGATATTTCAAAATCTCCTCAAAAGCACTTCCCAAATGCGAGGATTCGGCAAGAAAAAATAAATATCACAAAGTTTTTGACCAAATCCCTCTATATATTGTAACAGTATGTGACTATTGCTACAATAATTTTCATTTATCATTAAGTAATGTGAAAATAATGAGTAGGTGGATAAGGGCAAGTATAAACAGTAAGTATAACAGTCTGGTAAGTTCAGAAAATGACATCACTTTACTGTAATGCAGCCTTTAATACCACAAAAAAGTATTAAAAGACTTGGAAAAACTTGGCCATATCGTGATATAACAATATCCAAACTCTAAGACGGTATAATGTATAGTGTCATGATAACAACAAAATAATGAGTTTTACAAGTCACCTAAAACTTACTGACCGTTGTCTCTTAACTTATTGTTTTTACAATATGGTATAAATTAAAAGTAAGTTTAAGAAATTGAATACAAGTGATCTGATTTGATATTGATATCTGATGTTGATATTGGTTCAGTAACTGGAGGATACCTAAAATTCATGAAGTGGATTGTTAAGAAACTAAAAATGAAAAGACGAAATTTTCGCCTACATTATACAAGATATCAGTTTTGAATACTGGAATCCTTTTAGGAATAAATTGATGTAAGGTCTTTGTTCTCATCATTGTCATATCAGTCATCAGTCATATCAGCAAACACATATTATCAGATTATCTTATATTGGATTACAGGATGCATAGAACAAGATGAGGTCACTACAGTTAATGACAGCTTCATGATCCTGCAAGGAAGGAAATGCCCCCACTCTCTCAGGCGTGCGCGCACACACACACACACACACACACACACACACACACACACACACACACACACACACACACACACACACACACACACAGATAAACAGCACTGCTTACACACTTTCGTGGTGACTGAATAAATGTTAAAGTCGCATTGCTGAAACATTTATGTTGTGTTTCCATTTGTCTATAGAGCTATATAAACTTTTCTATAAAAAAAATAGTTTGACATATGATTAGTCTTTCCTTTAAGACTTCTGTTTTGTTCATTTTTCAAGGTGATGATACTAGCTTTACTTGAGTTTATTACACGTCCTTGCACAGTACCACTCTCAAGTTCTTCCTTGTTCTTCCACATTCAATGGAATGTTAATTTTGAGATTGTTTTCTTTGATGTAAAATTGTCCCTTTCACTGCTGTTGCTTTTTTGACCTCTTCTTCAGTCTCACTTTCTCCTTCTCTTTTTCTGCATCCAGATCGACCTAAGGGAGTCCCGTCCTGTGCGTCAGTATAAAAACTTCCAGATTGAAGTGGCCTCCGATGGGTTCCGCCTGCACGGCACTGAGACATTTCGACCCACTCTCGGGGAGCTACTGGAGCACCTGGAGGGCCAAAGTCTTCGCACCGACAACGTCCACTTCCAGCTGCTACGATGCTGCCCTCCACAGCCAAGAGGTAAGCTTTAGTCCCCTGACAAATGTTGAGGGTGGAGTTAATAAAGTAAAAAAAAAAAAAAGGAATGACAAGAATTACAGCAAGTACTATACCAACCACATCAAAACAAAATTGAAGAAAGTCTAGCTGTGTTTTAAATGAAATATATCACACAATTTACAAGGCACATGAAGGATACTGTGGAGCAACAGCTGTAAAAGAATTTTAAGACTATAAGACAGAAGAACTGGAAGTGTTGACAACTGACGTGGAAAGAAGAAGCCCATTTTGAATTCAAGGAGAAAACATTTTGGATGACTGCAGTTTGAATTTTTTGTTTTCCTTTTGCAACAGTTTCAGATGAAGAAGCTATTTAAAGCAAGAAGTGTGATAGATGCGATAACAGACTGGTTTCTGAGCCACATGTCCATGAGATGGGTTATAGAAAACTAAAGCAGTGTAATTAAGAACCTATGATGAAAGGCAGCAGGAAATTCATACATTTTATCTGTTACCTGTGTTGGTGGCTTTTGTACTATGTCATGTTAACTAGAGTAAACAGATTTGTCAAATTGAAAATGTCCATATAAATTTTGTCAGTGTGGGAATGTGTTTTTGTATTAATTTTCAGCGTATGCACTCTTTATTTATTGCAGAGGGGAAATTCATTATGAAAACATATTCCTGAATATCACTTGCACCAGGCAGCTGAGGTTACTTGCTACTTGCTTCTTGGAAGAAGTAACAGCAAATGCTTTTGAACAATCCATTGAAGAGTCGGCACTACTCACACATTGAAACAGATTGCACAGCAGACTGAAAATCCTGCTTGCTCTGGCTTGTAGTCTGCTACCTTGGTCCAATCCCTGTGCAGTACAACACCTCTCTGTGCACTTTTTGTGCAGTGGTACATCACAGCAGGTTGTGGTAACAAGCAAAACACCACACCTAGCTGTGCTGTTTACTGGGGTCAGAAGTACAACAAACTTGAACGGTACAGGTCAGCGAAGAAAAGCTTTCCCCCCATAAAAGATTTAAAGAGGAGTTACTCTTTACTCTAAGTGTGTGTGTTTTTGTGTCTCTTACTAACTGGGGGTAAGAGAGGCTTGCATGAACAATGTGTGTGTCTGTGTGAAATGGTGTCAGGGAGGAAGAGAGTTGTAAATGTGGGTTTCCGGAGCCAAACTAGCACTCGTGTTTACTTTGCTCAGGGAAAGGTGGAGCCATCTATGCATGTGTGCATGGATGTGTTGAGATGTTTTTGTTTGTTTGGGGTTCTGTGGTGTTGATTATTATCAGAAGGCATTACTGTTTTTGGCTTTGTCTGCCTTTAGAGAAAGATAAAAGACTAGAGTGTTGTTTTGTTGTTGTTGTGCCTGTTAAAATATTTATAATTATTACACAACCGCTTGCATCATTGATAACACACTGGCATGCCCACATCCAGACGTTAACATGCATTTTACTTTTTACTCAGTATTGTTTTTGGTCTCTGCTAATTATTTTTTTATGAAGTAAATGTATAATGACAGAAAGATGAGACAGATTGCATGGTCTGAGAGTGGAAGTGTTGGTGTGCCTGACTTGGACTCGGAGAGTAAATGAAACAGGCTAGGTCTGGGTAAACTGAAGGGTTAAAGGGATAGTTTCAACTAAAACCAAAAATACATATTTTTCTTCTCACCCGTAGTGCTATTTCTCCATCTAGATTGTTTTGGTTTGAGTTGCAATGTTCTGGAAAGCAACCATAGAGATTTCTATGTCTCTCTCCAGAAATCATGACCTGGTTACTAAAGGTAGTTCTTGTTGTGAGCGGTTTCATGTAGGAACTATTTTCTTTCTACTGAACTACACCATATCACTGCGCAGAGAGAAACATGCATCTACACATGGATGACAGGCTTGTGCTCAGGAGAGGGTGTGATGTAAACATTAATCCTTGGCTGAGCTGGGCTGGTTAGCTACGTTAGCTGTCTTACTTAGCCTCTAATCCATGAGTAGATGCATGCTTCCTTTTCCACGATGATACAGAAAGAGAATCTAACAAGGTCTGTGGATTGTCTTGAGTGACCAAGTCATGATTTCTGGAAAGAGACATTGCTGTAAAGTTTTCTAATATGCTTTTTTGGCGCACCCCACTAGCCAACCGCCATCTAGTTCCATTATGTTCCAGAGAAAGCAGACATCTTTTCGGCAGGTAAATATCAAAAACTCAGCAACTCTCACCAAAACAATCTAGGTGGATAAATGGCACTACAGGTAAGAGGAAAAATATGTAATAAGATTTTTAGGTGAACTGTCTCTTAAGAAGGATTAGGTGCACTGCAGTTTGTAATACTAGGTGTAGTTACATGTCTTTGGGTTTTGCATGAAAACATAGATGGCATGTTACTGAGCAGTGCTCTAAACGCTCTTTGACGGTGACTGTAGGGTTATGCTGATGGAGTGCAGACTTTTTACCCCCTTAAACCACAGTACACTGGTTTGGCACAAGATTAGATTTCCACACACTCACACACCCACACACACTCACACACACACACACACACACACACACACACACACACACACACACACACACACACACACACACACACACACACACACACACTACGGGCACAAAGACACAATTCGACTCCATCCTCCCACACACAACTCTGTATATAGAAAAAATAAACTAAACCAGTTTGGTATCCCGACCTGAATAGCTGCTCACGTCATTGCCACATTGACGTAATTGTTGATGACAGCTTTTTTTACCACGTGTAAACATAGTTCTGCTTTCATGCGGAACACCAGTGCATTTATGAGCTTCTATACATTTGTAGAATTAAGCTGCAAAAGACAAATTTACCCAAATTTACCTCGCTGTGAACATCATTTCTGCTTTTATTGTTATCGACTTCACTGTCGTTGGGTGAACGCGGCGCAGACTTGTCAAAACAATCCAAAGTCCTGACAATGTTACAATAACATGACCATGACAACAACACAAGGAGACAAAACATCCTGGGATTATCTAACAAAGGTAATTGTCAGCTCTGCAGTCTGATTTTAACAAAGAGGAACCTAAGACTCTATCAAACTTTTGAAACAGTCATCTGTGATGTAAATGACATACAGTTTGTGGTATCCACAACCTCATACAAACACCTTAGTATGGCCCTATATAAAAGTGTGCTTGAGTGAGTGTGTGTCTTTGTTTGTTGCAGAGATCTCTAACCTGCTGGTGGTCACTAAAGAGAGAGCACCGGCCCCTCAGACACCAATTCAGGACAGTCAGCTCAGCTTCATTCGCATTCTCAAGGAGGACATTGAACAGGTACAGCCTTCTTCAGCCATCTTCATGTCAGTTTCCCACGCTACGATGGTACTGCAGTTCTTATGATGCTGCAATATTATCTCAGTAGATGTGAAGATGTCAAAACGCTTTTAGAAAATACTTAAAACAAACATCCATTTGATGTATTACAAAGATTTAAATGATTGCAGATACGTTTCTTTAGTTTACAGTTAAAGTTTCGGTGTGTGGCAATATATGTGTGTAAATGAAAGTAAGAAAATTACAAAACACCTGAAATATAATGCAGCCTTACACCAGAGCACAACCCTTAAACACACCACAGTTTAGTCAAACACACACAAATAACTAAAACTGGGACATTAAGGCAGCCCATTGCATTTGCATTTTCTATGATAGAAACCTTGATAATGCAAATTTGAGGGAAGTAACTGAAATTCTCTCAAATTCATCACATTTGCAGTAATCCACGCTGTTGAATTTACACATTTAGTATCAGATTTAATCTTTTTTTTCTTGCTGTATTTTTCAGTTATAGTATCTAAGAGAAAAGGGAAATCCTCGAATATGAATACTATAACCTATGCAGGCACAATCTGTTTATATCTGAGATTACATATTTGCATAGCTTCCTTGCAGAGTGCACAGTTGAACTTATTCTTGTCTACTTATAACTGCATTTCTTTTTTCAAGGATTGATACACAAGCAGATGTTTGTTTGTTTTTTTAATCTTTGAGCACATATAGGTCAAACAGACTGAAAACATGTATTCAGCAATAATTTGTTAATATTTATAGCTGTGTTCAGAGTAAAATTTGTCTTCAGTTTGGCTGGTATGGAAATATTGTTTTCATAATGAGTGTTTTTATACAGACATTGGCACATTCTACTCAACAAATTAGATCATTCTTATCGATTTAATTCATATACTGTATAATAGGGATGTTCTCACATCACCACACATGTATATTCCATAATCTGACCTAATTCACAAGCAGCAGTTTAATGCTCAGACAAGACTGTGAATGTAAGTCTTCTATACGTGGTGTGTGCTTTGTTTAAGGTCTGTCCACATTAGCATATATTCCCCTCTTAGCCACATGTTTCTCTGTTCCTTTTCTCTGAGCTGACAGAAATGTATCCATTTGCCGTCTCTGTGAACCATTTCTGGAAATAGGGTCCACCTGCGTTCCTCCTGTTTCTCATTATAATTTGCTTTTTTAACCAATGTACTAGTCTTGTACATTTGTAGATCACTGAGAACATATAGCCTCAGGGAGGGAAGTGCTCAAAGCTGGTCTGGGTAATATTGTTATGCATTCATGAACCTTTAGCAAAAAGTCCTTAATCATAGGTAGGTAAATACGAGTTGCCGCAGAGATACACTTAAGCATAAAAAGTCCAGAGGTGGTTGCAGTTACCCGGTATTTTTTTGGCCTTCATATGGCTTTATTGATAAATCAGCTTAAGAGGTGACAGGAAACAGGATGAGAGAGAGGGGGAGTGACACACAGTAAAGGGCACCTGGCTCGGAGTTGAACTTAGGACTGCTGCAGCGAGGACAAAGCCTCTGTGCATGGGACGCCTGCTCTACCAACTGAGTTAAAATGCACCCCAGTACCAACAGTTTTGATACTGAATAGCAAATGTTAATGCTCTGTCATCTCTGCTCCTTACTGTGGTAACCAGGAGGAGCACCTTGGCCGGGGCACAAGAACCAACATTTACTCAGGCACACTGAGGGTGAAGAGTGAGGAGGCGGAAGAGGATGCAGGTTACTCATCTTTCCAGGAGGTCAAGGTGGTTCTGAAGGTGCTGGGTTCTGGACACAGAGACATCTCCTTGGTAAGAGACACTCACGGTTCTGTAAAGGGCTGCGCTCACACCAAATACCTGATAATTAGGATAGGAAAAAAATAATTTAATAGTTGAAACTGACTTTGGTGACGTCCATTTTGTAACACATAACCACAGAGAATACTAATACTTCCTAGAAGCAACTTGTTTCAAAATAATCAGACCATGGCAATTTCTGTAATGAGTCATCTTTCTGTTGATAGGCCTTCTTCGAAACAGCCAGTATGATGCGTCAAGTGTCCCACAAACACATAGTGCTGCTGTATGGAGTGTGTGTCCGCCAACAGGAGAGTAAGTGCATGTTGATAGCTGTGTCTGTGCACATTCATATGAGTTAGGGGCTGTCTTTTAACATCCTTGACGCTGTGGTGTTCTCTTTGTGTTCAATAGATATCATGGTTGAGGAGTGTGTCCAGCTGGGACCGCTGGACTTATTTATGAGGAGGCAGAAGGACCCCCTTAGCACACCTTGGAAGTTCCAGGTGGCCAAGCAGCTGGCTGCAGCCCTTAGCTACTTGGTGAGACAAGAAAACACACACATACACACAAACTTTAGAAATGTAAGCATGCAAGTCCTGTATATAGGCATGAAATTACCTGTGTTATGTTAGCTCAGTTATGTCAATATATTCTGCCCTAATAAGGGCACTAATAGATTTGTTTTATCATGTGTGTTTGTAGGAGGACAAAAAGCTGGTCCATGGTTTCGTGTGCGCTAAAAACATCCTGTTGGCTAGGGACGGACTGGGCACTGATGAAGGAGGGCCCTTCATCAAGCTCAGTGACCCAGGAATACCGATCACAGTTCTCACCAGAGAGGGTGAGTATACCGTGCTGCAAAACATGTTCTCTCTGGTGGTTATTAAAAGTGAAACCTAACTGGTGACAAAATAAGTACCATGGTAAATTTCACAGTAACTTCCACTTTCTTTTCCAGTCAGCTGTAAATGAGAGTGAAACCAAAATGAAAGACGCATGAAATGGCCCAACTTCAGCCACTCATAGTCTTGCACACTGTCATTGGATATGAATCACCAACTATTTTGATAATTAATTAAGCAAATATGTTATACATTAGCTGGTTCCAGTGTCCTATATGTAAAGATTTGCTGCTGGTCTTTGTCTTTTATGATTGTAAATCAAGAGACTTTTGGTTATGGACTGAAGACATTACTTTGAGCTTTGAGAGACTTTGATGACCAGTTTTCACAATTGTTTTGACATTTTTATAAGACAAAATGATTAACTGGTAATTGAGAATCGAGATTAACCAATAATGAAAATAATCATTTTTGCAGCCCACATCAAATACTTTCTAAATATGCTTATTGCTTGCATCCTAACACTTTTAACTTGCATATAAATCATATAAATCAATAGAATGCTCTGTAATTTCTCTTTTTTTTTTGGCTTTTTCTGCTTAAAAGTTGCCCTTACCTCTTCCCACAGAATGCAGGAAAAAAACAATAAAAAGGAGAGCAGTTCCGATCAAGCAGAGGTTGTCAGTAACAGGAGTCATATTTGCCACATAATCAATACACATTGGGCACATTTCCCTCTCAGACTAATTCGTTTTATAAATGCTAGATCTGAGTTCAGGGAAGATGGCCCAACAAGGACATTTCTCGGATTGCACAGTTCCCCTCAAATGGCCACCTCATGTTTCTTTTTGTCTATTAGAGCTAGAAGTTTTGTGATATAACACAGTGTGGCTGTACAGATAGATCGACAAACCACAGCAGAGACTGGAAATGTTTGTGCGCAAATGTCAATCGCCACACACCCCTGGGGATGCTCCTCCCTCCCTTTTTCTTCCCAGAACTCTTAACATTTCTTCATTGTCTCCACCACTTTGCAAAACAATCAGTCTTCCCCTTCCACATTGATGTCCTTGTACACAGATTTGATTGAACACACAGTATAGTGGATAAAGTGCTGAGAAACCCACTGGGAGTTTCCTTTTCTTCCCAGCAATCTCCGATCACTTTACTCTAACCTCAAGTCCATTCATCTTTTCCCCGCTTTCTTTCTTTTTTCTCTGTCTTTTGCTTTACACTCAATTATCTCCTTCCTGGCTCTCCATGTTCTGCCTTTCAGCTCTTCTACTGCTTCTTACTCTCTCTACTCCTCCTCTTCCAGTAGGAGCTACATGTACTTACTAACATAAAGCCTTAGCCTGATGTTATGGATTAGTGGAGCCAAAATGCCAACAGTGAAGGTCATCCAATCATTTAGCTGTTTTCCAGTCAGTCATATATTCTGCAAGCAGATGTCAGACTTTTACATTCAGTTGATGCAGTCAGGTAATGTTTGAATAGTGTGCTGGGGAGAGTGTGTGAGATAAGAGAGTGTTGTTATAATACTGGAATGTCTCACTTCATACAGTACTATACAAAATTGAACATTGAAGGAATTTCTAGATTTTTATTCAAAGATAAATATAACAAGGTTCTATAAAGACAAAAAGATTCCAGCAGTGAATGCGAATTTTATTTTAAACATTTATATTTTTCTCCTTAAAATTAGACCTTATACCTTATGTGTGTGTCAACCTGCTGTCAGAGAGAGGAGAGAAGGAGAAAGCACAGCTGGTACTGATGTAGCAATACTGCAGAAAATGAAAACTTAAATGAATGGATACATTGATATTTTTGAAAACACTGCATCCAAAAAGAGTTATGTTTTATTATGGAGGTTTGGTTTTAGTCATATTCTCACTCTTTAAAGATATAAGATGGTTAATTTCTTTGAAATAACAGAACTCGTTTAATGATGCAATGGGATTCATGTGATGTCTGGAGTGAAATATAAATATGGATTGTCAAGATGGTTTTTAGGTAGTATAAAATCACAAGTCTTTCCTTAAAGTGCTTTACAGTCTGAAAATATACATTACCCTCCATCCGTTGACACAGGATGAGGACAGTCCAAGAGAATGACAAAACACTGACAATGCACAGTAGAGGGACCCCTCTTCTATGGCAAAATGATGTGATATTGATGCCATATATGAAATTAGATAACAGTATTAGATAACAAAAGTACAATATATAGAAAAATTAGAAATTATTATGAAAATTAAAAGCAACCCCGATGAAAAATGTGTATTGTTTTCATGAAGGCAGCAATAGAGCAGCTATTAATTAATCACCCGACTATTTTAATAATCCATCATGCAGTTGGAGTAATTTGAGGATGTTAGCTTGGGCTTTGGGGAAATACTGATGGACAATCTTAATAAGCTTTAGTCAGTATGTCACACATGGAGAAGACGGCGCAGCATGCTTCTGAGTGTCTCATCACTCAACGCATCACACATACTCATGTTGGTCAAATTACTTTCTATGTTTTGTATTTCACAAATTCTCAGTAATCATATGTGCACAATTGACTTAATGTTGCTAAAGCTGAATTTGTTTTCCTCTGCAGAGTGTGTGCATCGTATCCCATGGATTGCTCCGGAGTGTGTGAAGAGCGTCTCCTCCCTGAGTGTGGCAGCTGACAAGTGGGGCTTTGGTACCACCCTGTGGGAGATCTGCTATGATGGAGAGGTCCCCCTCAAAGAGAAGAAACTCACAGAGGTAGGGGCTCACACAAGAACCTTTTCACCCCCTCTTTGCACCATTGATCACATTAACTTTGTTTGCCTGCACCTCCTCATTCATATGTATGTGTTTGTGCTGAGCAGAAGGAGAGGTTTTATGAAACAGAGTGCCAACTGGCCACTCCAGACTGCATTGAGCTGGCTCAACTGATGACCCACTGCATGAACTATGACCCCAAGAAGAGACCTTTCTTCAGGGCTATCGTCAGAGACATAGACATGCTTGAGGAAAAGAGTAAGTATAAGGGGAATATGTGCATTGTACATGGTGTGCTGGGTTAAACCTCATTTGGTTTCTGCAGTATAAGCAGTTTTATTGCAACTGCATCAGGCTTTCCTGCATTTTGGTTATTATGGTTGAACAGTGTAGCCTGCAGAACAGGCTGGAACAGGCTTGTCCAGATGGTTTAATTTAGGTAGTACAAAGGGTACAGGTTAAAAAAAAGCCATGAAGCTGATAACAGTTGGAGTATGATCTGAATGTTTTGCATGTTTTAGTATCTCACCTATCAGGAGCTTAGAGCACAGTGCAAAGAGAGAGAGAGTTGTTTACTCAACTCTGAGGTTCATGAGGAAGTTCACTAGGTGCATTATCACTGATCTGCCCCTCAGCTGGGCCCCATGGCAACATAATAGACTCTGCTCTTCCTCCTGCTGGCCAGAAGGATATACTGCACTGCACTCGGCTTATTGAAGCCAAAGCTTGTAAACACCCTTCTTTTATTAAAATCCAAAGACGGCTTCAAAATCCCCTTGATTTAGAATATCTCTTTTCTATATGTCCTATATGAACCTATTAAGGCTTAAAGGTCAGATTAAAAACAGTGTTTTGATTAAGTAAACTACAATTATTGGAAATGGTGATACAAAATGAGTCTTACATGGATAATAAATTGTCCCTCTACAAGTAGCCATTTGTGTGGAAACCAGAGCAAGCGAACAGTTGCATAACCACAGAAAATTCTAGCGAAAACTTCAACACTGTCAACCACAATAGACTTCCTTTGACGCAAGTTTGCTTATGTCAAAGAAAAGATGTTTGGACACAACATGCTTAATGTTTCTTTTACCATCTCTCAGACCCGTCTATCAAACCAAAGCCCACACCAGAGGTTGACCCAACTGTGTTTGAAAAGAGATTCCTGAAGAAGGTCCGAGATCTTGGAGAGGTAAACTAATCCTGCTGTTTTTATGCTGTTTTTTGTGCAGATTTTCAGCATTTATAAGGATGATCAATGAAGTGACAGTTTCCAGATGCAATTATTTATTTTTATGTGGGTCATCTCCAGTTACTACCATTAAAAATAACACTATCATTATAACCTAAAACAAGCTGAAGGGATTTTACAAGATCCATTCCATGTATTATAGAGACCAACAATACAAGAGCAGATGCAGAACTTAAGTAATTTAGGCAATTGGAAGAAGATTAGAAATGATTGTACAAATAACTCTGTTATTTGTTCTTTATGCAGGGCCACTTCGGTAAGGTCGAGCTGTGTCGCTATGATCCTCGGGGAGATAAAACGGGTGAGCTGGTGGCTGTGAAGTCTCTGAAGCCTGAGAACCGTGAGGAGCAGAGCACCAACCTGTCACGTGAGATTGACATCCTGAAGGCCCTCTACCATGAGAACATTGTTAAATACAAGGGCATTTGTCAGGAGGAAGGTAAGATGGAAAGAGTGCAGACACATGAAAAAACAAACACCAACAAAAATGTATACTCAGTACTTGACAAATCGAAACCTGTGTGTGTGTTTTAATGCACTTGTAGAATGTATGTTTTTAATTCAGGTGTAGTGGACATGTAGTGTTGACATAATGCTCTTTGTGGTATATGTGCTTAAAGACACATGGTTTTAAGCATCTGTATTTATAAACCAGTGCTTTGTAGTCTGACAGCAAGCCAGCAGAAATTAAACTTTATGTGGTTTACCTTAAAAATAAAACAAAAATGTTTGTGTATAAAAAAAAAATGGGTGCTGGCAGATTCTAGTAGCAGACACCAGCTACTAACTTCTAATAAGGTGCTCCCACCTTGTCCTGTTCCGGCCTTGTGTGCTTTTCAAAGATCCATTAACAAATGTTTTGCTTGAATGTTATGGTGGTAGTACATGAGAAGCACAAACTGGGGTTTACATTTTATTACCCACAAGTACACACAATGTCTGTATATATTAAAGCACCATTTGTGTCGGTTTCTGATTGTATTTATACGTAAATGTGTTTTTAGGTGGTCAGGCCATTAAGCTGATCATGGAGTACGTACCACTGGGCAGTTTGAAGGAGTATCTACCCCGACGCAAAAAAGACACCAACCTCGGCACCCTGCTCAGCTACTCCATCCAGATATGCAAGGTAACAGTTCCTTATTACAGGCACTTCTCTATATTATAACTTTAACTGACTAATAATAAAATAGCAGCCATCAGCCTTCATCAACTTCCCAGTATGTAGTTAAATAAGATGATAATTTTATCAACCACAATCGAGTAGTTTTTAGATATTTAACTTTTTTACTTCCTTTAAGGGAATGGACTATCTGGGATCTAAAAATTACATCCACCGGGACCTGGCTGCCCGAAATGTGCTGGTGGAGAACGAGAGGACGGTGAAGATCGGAGATTTCGGCCTCACCAAGAGCATCAAGGATAATGAGGGATATTATACTGTCAAAGATGAAAATGACAGCCCTGTTTTCTGGTGAGTCGAGAGGAGGGAAGGAGATGAACATTTTACTCTCTGACTCCACTGTAAGAGCTGAAGTCTTATTATTAAAAGAGAGTCTGTAAAGAAAGGAGAAAATACAAAGTGGATTGGTTACTAGATAAAATAGTAAGGATCGGGGGGTCAACGTCTGAAGATAGATTGTACATGAACTAAGAAGAGAAATACTGTAACAAGGTGAAGGGATTTCATTAAACCTTAAACCTCTTCATCCAGTGGGTACAATGATTTTTTGCAGTGATAATAATAAGCTCTCCTGCAGCAAGTACTAAAGCAGTGTATTTCAGTGAATACATACGTACATACATACATACTTTCCTTACATAGAAAACTTATCGTGTAAATGGCTGCCTGAGACAGGTTTGAAATGCCACACCTTACCGTGCAACAGTTTGATCAACTGGAGAAGTATTAACGCTCATGCACTTGGCTTTTTCAGGTATGCTCCAGAGTGTCTGACTTACTGCAAGTTCTACCGAGCTTCAGACGTTTGGTCCTTTGGAGTCACGTTGCACGAACTCATCAGCTACTGTGACCCCAAGAAGAGCCCGATGAACGTGAGTTTTTTTTTTCACTGTAATTTTTACTGTGTTTACAACAACTTGTGACTTGCTTCACTTGCAAAATTTAAATTTACAAGCATGTGTAATTTATGGCACAATTAAAATTGTATCAAAAATGTCTCTCCTCATTGACTACTGAAAATAAGTACAATTGAAATTAGGTCCTGTGCCAGGGAGGGACTTAGCCTCTTTATATGTATTAATTTGAATAAAATGTATCTCTTGTATGTGTAAACTAATAAGACGTGATACAAGCTAAAAAATTTAAAGTTCTGTACTCATCACTGTCTTTAACCACTGAACAGTGAACAGTGTTCTTGGTTTTCTCTTCTAACACGTCCTTGTCCTGGTCCATGCAGCTCTTCCTCGACATGATTGGCAAGACTCATGGTCAGATGACTGTCATGCGATTGATAAAGGTCTTGGCAGAAGAGAAGAGGTTACCACGTCCTGATGACTGTCCTGAGCCTGTAAGAAACTCTTTTCTCTTTATCAACACAACAGTGACACTAACACAATCTGTATTGTCTTTATTCACAAAATGAATGCAAAGAAAACAATAGGTAAGGAGAGGAAAGGAAAACAACAACAGTACAACAATAGTCAGAATGTTTGAGTTCTCAGGTGAAGAGGAAAAGGGTACGATCAAGTCAGAAGACCAGCCTTTGCCTTAATAATATAAAAAGTCCTTGTCTAAAAAAATTTAGTAAGAGTTTAAGAAGAAAAGAGTGGAGAAAAGGGGCCAATCCGGAGTCTGGGGCCTCAAAAGCAGAGGCCCGGACACCCTAAGGCCAGAAACATGATCCATGTTGTTACATTCTTGGATTTGTCACCTTAAAACTGGAAAGCTACAGCATGCAACAGAGAAAAAAAAGAGAAAGCTGACCCATTATGTTTGGGGGTAACTCTAGTTCAAAACAGTTAACCAGATTGACTAAGCTGACTGCATGCATCGACATATTTAACATTTCATCACCTCTTCTTGTCTCTCTCTTCCACCACCAAGTAGTTTCACATGGTGGAGGTAATTACAACGGCATAATGAATTCTGTGTGGCCCCATTCAGGAAAGACTTTTGTCTCCTTCACCTGTGCCTAAAGGCTCTGACACACCAAAATGACATCAAAGAACTAGCTGCGAGAGAGGCTGACTGCTGTGTCACCTCATGTCTGCTCTGACATGGCCAAAAAGTTGCACTTGAACACACCCCGAAGACTACAAGTTATGATTACGCAGCATTTTTTGACACCACTCTCGCTAATATAGCTTAGCTTCTCTAATTGAGAATATGTCTGATCATTGAAAATGGTTAAAGGAGAAACTGCGCCAACTGGGTGAAATCCTGGATACTACAGCGAGAGGCTGAGAAGGGGCTTTCTGTGTCTTTTCCAAGTCTTCTTCTTTAGCACATTAACAGCCAATTGGAGTGGTTTCTGTCATGACAAGCGTGGCCAATCAATGAGCCAAAAAGCCTCCTACAATGCCATCCAGTGCCAACTAAAGCCACTGTCTGCCCTAACACCGACCGACCATCAGTCTGGTGGGTCAACAGCATGTCTATTATGTTCACTGGGGAGGCCTGTTTGTGCCAGTTGGGCCAGGCGTCGTCATTTGCATTCACGTCCTCGTGTGGACCATGTTTCTGGCCTTGCCAACCGACCTAGGATCAGAGAAAAGCTAACACCACACCTGTGAGTGACTAACCTGTGCCATCTGTAGGGAAGGTATAACCACAGTAGATTACATCTGCAGACAGACATATATTTATCTGTCCTACTTACCTTCAAAGAAAGTAAAAGCTGCTGCAATTTAAATGCTTGTGGTTTCTGCAGGAAATATATGTTATCTCAGTTGTACATGGTTTGCCACCTGTAATTCCATCACAATTCATGTTCGACAGGTGTACGAGCTGATGCTCAAATGCTGGGAGCAGATGCCTGAGAATAGGATCACCTTTAGCCAGCTGATTGATGAGCTGACAAGAATGATGCAACAGCTCCAACCACAGAACGACTTTTAAACCTCAGCCTGTTTGAGGCTCTGGGAGCGAAGACGGCAAAACAGACCCCAGATCAGCAACTGCTTTGTTCAGCTTCACAGTACTGAGAGACACATCTCCTTCATACTCACATATAAACCTTCCACAACTTTGGTATAAAGACTTGGTTATTTTAGTTTGCTATATTTTCAACATTTTTATTTGACGCTCTCATATTGGTCGTATTACTCTGATATTTGATTATTTTGGATGAGATAAGATTAATCCTGATAAATCTTGTAGCCTTAGCCCATGTTTAATGTGACCTAATATCTTCCAAGTATAGCTATCTGCAATGTGAGAAATATCAAACTCATGTGGACTTGTTGCTCGTATAATGTGCTCTGAAGGCCTTATAATCATGTGGACACATGGCTGATGTCGCTCATTGAAGCTTGAATGATGGAAACCAAGCAACGGACTGCTCACTTTACAATGTTAAATAGTATTGTGGCGTTCTTCTTTATAACGGAAGCTGGGTGGATGACTGCTGAATCATATTAAGTGCTGGGATGGATGAGCTAAAGAAGATGGAACACGGGCATTAACACAGAGAAACTGAAGATGGGTTTTTCAGCATTTTGTGCCACCGTTGCTTGTTTCATGGACTCAAAAATCTCCTGATTATTTCTTTAAGAGAGCCAGGGAATGATCTGTGTTGAATGTTTGGATTTTCTGTTCATCATGTGCAGATGTCGGCCACGTTCCTCTTGCTGCATTCTTTTAGAGTTAGAGAAATAGTTTAATTGTTTCGGTCATTTGTGAGCCAAAATGCCAAATATTCATTGGCTTTAGCTTCCCAACTGTGAGGAGAATGTGCTTTGTTTCAAAGTTTTTAGGAAGCAGGCATGTTCACTGTCAAGGAATTGACATAGTTATAAAGCAGATGAAATGATAAGTTTATTGGCAGCCTGTGTTGTAACCAGACACCAATCACAATAGTTTCCATGTGAAGGAGCTGCTTGAGCTTCATCTGCACAGAACCGAAAATCTGACATTTTTTCTTTAACAGGTTATTGTGCTCTAACCTCTTCACGCCATCAAGAAGGGATATTTTCCATAAAAACAATTCACTTTTACACTGTGTGTCTTACATCCTTTGAATGTTTGAGATGGTTATGTTTGTACACTTCAGTTCATTAAATAATGGAATGGATTGAATCTTGGTTAGTCCTCACATACAGCACTCTCAGTACCTGTGAGAGACACTTGAGGGCAGCATCACTTCAATTTCTCCCCACTGTTTTCTTGTGGCTCTTCAGTTCGAATGTGTTAAAGCCACAAATACTTTATTACATGTTTATATACTATACATATTAAAGCAGAATAAGAGCCAATTACCATTGATGCATACTGTTGATGGAAGAACTTCAGATGGTACAGAGGGTTTGAAGTGAGACAGAGAAATGATAATTCACATGGCATTTCATGTTCATTTGTTGTAGCGACAAGAAATGTTCATAGCAATGCACTATAATGTACATGCATTTTATTTGTTTCTTTGTATCCTTCAATATGCCAGGAAATGCATAAGTGTATTTTATGTGTGTCAGTGAAATGGTTTGAGCAGAGGGTTTTTGTTTGTTTTGTTTTTGTTCCTGTGTTAAATCCACCAGTAGATTTGAGCCATGTAGCCACAAAATCTCTCAGTCAGATATGATCATGACTTCAACTTAGAAATGGTCCATTCTGATGCAACTGTCTGGCTTTTTACTGTGAATGTTGGTAGAAAGGCAAAAGAAAAGGACTGTCGAAAAAACAAAGTTGCGCTTCAGTCCACATTTTATTTAGGAATGTAAAAGACAATTCCTTCTGCTCAAAGTAAGAGAAAGAAAAGAAATATATATATATATATATATTTTTCAAAAAAATAAGACAGAAAGTATGACTTATGGAAGGTAAAAGTGTCCATAAATACACAATGAAAAAATAAATAAAATCATGTTTTGTTCATCAATGTTCTGTCTGTGTCAGTCCAAATGCAATATATCATTAACTACTGAAAACAGGTTCTTCTATATATTACAGTTGTAAGGAGGCATGCTAAAATTGCTCTAGAAATACCTTATTCACAGTAAAACGATAGCAATGTCAGTGTGATATAAAATTTTGCAAAATCTACAGTATGTTTCAGGTCAGAAAAATCCACATACTCAAAAAAAGCAAAAAACTTTACAAAGCAAGAAGCACAGCAAATCTATAGATTTATCTACAGCTATTAAAATGTGTCAGAAAATCTGAAATACTTGAGTATTGCAAAGCTTTTGGATCAACACACACACATACAGGCACACGCGCACACACATACACACAGTCAGTCACTATTGCAAAGTCCAGCCTCACCACTGACCTTGTGTAATATGCAGAATACATACTGGTACAATGGCAATGCACTGAAGCTTAGACGAGGCTTTGTTCACATAAGAACAGAAAAAAGATCTGGATTTTGACCTGAAGTGATTCAGCTGTGTTTATACTACAAAACACAAAACAAAATCACTATACAAGAGTTCAGATGAGATTTTCTGTTCTGATGTAAATGAGCCCCATAAAAATAAAACTGACTGCATTTTCTTCTCAATATTATCGATTATCAACAACTCAAGACCAACAATAAATAAGTCGAGGCTGCGTTTGCACAGAAACGGAACTCGAGGTGCGAGCTGCAGCTGGCTCACTGACAGGTCACCACGAGGTTCAAGAACAGCCTTCACTTCCTGTGTGTGTGTGTGTGTGTGTGTGTGTGTGTGAGTGTGTGTGTGTATGGCTCTGTTTGTGCTGTGTAATCTCAGGGGAACGAGCCCCCCCCGCCACGAGTACAATCATCATGAGGACGTCACGTCTAGTTGGTGGTACAGAGGCACAGAAAAATAATGAGAGACACAACCTCTTTTTTTATCACTCAAGATTACACAACATTCCCCAATAAAACAATGTCTGATAGTCTACAAAGGCAACCACACATTTAACATGGTTTCTTCCCCAGTTGTATAACCATTTCAGTTCATACTGAGACTGGGGGAGGCAGTGTTAAAGATCATATTGCAACATGACGGTTTCATCGTTAAAAAAAGCTCAAGGCTTACAAAATGAATTCTTAGGACAATAGGTTACTGAAGAAACACTGTTGAGTACAACTAAACACAAGGAAATTATTCAAAGGTTTGAAACAACACATGCAGAGGTGCATTAAGAAAAGCTGATAACTAAGGACTCGTAGAGCAGGTGCAGGCACAGAATCACCTGTGAAACCAAACTCAGCTTACAATCTGATTTGGCTTTGAGAAAAGATGATGAAATGACAAAAGTTGCCAGGTGTTCCTCCTCCCCTAAAGAGGCTTCATAGCTCCACAAAGACTGGATCATTAGAAAGCCTAAATAATAACTGAATGATCTCAAAGTGTTCAACCCCAACTTTACTACAGCTGCATTTCCACTGCACAAACTCTCCCCAGGAACCTGAAGGAGCCAGGGTCCAAACTAATGACACTAGCCTTGCAAACGTAAAATCAGTCTTGCATAACTCTTCAACTACTGTACAAGGCCTGTGTGAGTGATCTAATGAGATAACACTTGTGAGACTGATCAGAATTTGACTCTTTCAGAGTGAATATCTCTTTTTGGAATTATGCAGTTGCAGCTCCGAACTTCTAAGAAACCAAAGCAAAACCTCAGAAGATGACAGAGCATTTTCCGTGCCAAGACTCAGGCTAATAAAATGATCAGAGCAGAGTTAAAGAGGTTTCAGTAGAAATACGTTTCAGTTCTCTCAGAAAAGCACAGAAACTTTGGGGCAGCAGAAGAGCATTTTTTTGAGTGCTCAGTTTTTTTTAGCCTTATTTCTTTTCATCTTCGTGGGTGTTCTGACTGCCGTGGAAATGCAAACAGCAACGGGCTGAAGGAACCTTTAAGTTTCTTGAAAAGTAGTTCCTGGGACTCTAACTTCTGGGTGCTTTGGGTGGAAACGTGGCTCAGATGGAAATGCCAAGCACGAGCCAGACTCATGCTAAATTGATTTAGATCAGGATCTGGGGATCTATTTAAACACCGTAACATCTCTGCTGGTACAGCCTAAAAAACAAAAAACACCCCTACACCGAGAGGCCGCGTAGGACCAGCACACAACATCTCCGCTCAGGGCATCGACTGCAGGCGTCTGGGGGAAGATAAAAAGAGGACACAAATACCATCAAACTGCAACTGAAAAATGAACATAGAGGCACAACTATTTCAACATGATTTGTATGTATATGTCCCTTCCTGTGCAGAGAACATGCCCAGGCTGCGAACAACAACATATTTATATCTGCCTTTTATTATTTACATCTTGGGGCTGAAAACCACAGACAGGTCATTAATGCACTAACATGCGAACCAAGACTTTGTTGTTTTTGGTCTAAAAATGATAACAATACCATCAGCTGCATCCTTGAAACGTCGCTGGGGCCGATTTAACAGGATCACTCTGCACAAAGCCGCCACACTCGCACGTCTAGAGACTGACAGGTTTTGGAGGCCCGGTGCCAACTGTGACCTTACGTGTCCGACTACAATTAGACCGCTGTCAGATATCTGTCCGACAGCCGGGGGTAGGAATGACGTTTGTCAGTCGGCCCGCAGCACAAACGCAACCTGTGATCGAAGAGGCCGGATGAGGAGGCAATAAGGCGTAAACACAGGCGGGGGATAGTAAATTCATGTGGACTCGGATCACATAAGGAGAGCTGTGTGAGAGCGGAAGGGGAGAGAAATGCTACCACTAATACAAACACCAGAGCAGAGAGGAGACGTTTCCAGTGTGTGTGTGTGTGTGTGTGTGTGTGTGTGTGTGTGTGTGTGTGTGTGTGTGTGTGTGTGTGTGTGTGTGTGTGTATGTGAATGTGTGACAGCTCTACAGGTACGTGCAACATGCAGGAGTCTGGCAGACATAAGCAACAGCCTTCACCGAGCCAATAGACAGAAGAGGAGAAGACTTGGAAAAAAAAACAAAAAGTCCCAGCAGGCTGAGCGGCTGAAGGCAGCTGGAGTTGTTTTTCCATTCCTCTCTCTCTCTCTCTCTCTCTCTCTCTCTCTCTCTATACTCTCTTTCAACCTGTCTCTCCTTACCCCCATTACCTGCCAAGAGCACATTTTTAGAGAGCTACACCCACAGAAACACACTCCGACAGCTACCTACAATTACTGGCTCCAGCAGCACACACCAGGTCGACTCTCGTTAGCCGCAATCCGGTGACATTACGGAAGCCTGGAAGTGATGCAACTATTGTGGGTGATTTTCACTTAATTTCTTATTCTGTGTATAATCTCATCTCCCAGCAGCGGTTTCTGGCAAACAGGCGTCAGCAGGAGACACACTCACCACCAGCCGTTACACCCTCCTGACGGTTAAAGGTAAAAGCAAAAAAAAAAAAACGTCAAGCAAGAGCCAAAAAAAAAACCCACCAGAACTCTCCAGGATGGTGTTTCTATAAGATGCACACACTATCAAGATGACTGGGAGAAATGCAAACAACCTCAAGGACACACAGGACAGCACAGCCTGGAGGTTGTTATGGCGATGCATGAACACTGTGATGGGGAGTACAAAGAAGGAACTCCACTATGGTCTGAACACACACTGGAAACACTACAGCTGCTGCACCCTGACGAGGATGTTGGTCGGTTTTAAACGGGCGCCAACAAGCTGTTTATTGTTGGCCACAGCTGTAGCACTGAAGTATAAGTGTGTAAATGCAACATTGCTGCCAGTTCCAGAGATACAAATCGCCTGTCGCCGAGCTACACTACAGTCGACACTCAGAACTGCTCGCTTATGAAAGTTTGCACTGCACCAGGTACAGCAGCAGCATTATTATTTATCTGGTCCTGATTATCACTGGATTGTAAATATAGCGTGAAAAACAAGGCCTTCCCGGTCTCTCTCGGCTGGCGATGGCAGCCTGTGGGCGATTTGTTTGTGTTTCAACGCTGCTGGACTGTGGATTTCTTTGTGAAGGACTCGGGTCAGCTTTTCCCTGACGGTCCAAAGGAGGCGACCTGATGCTTACAAATGGTGTCCACCAAAATTAAGCAAAGAACTGGTGTCCAGCACAACTCAGAAGGAGTTGGATTTCATGCTGAGACTGGAAAAATGGATTTTGAGTATCATGATCCGCAAAAGTGGAAAATGGTGCCGAAGCAGGCAAAGATTAGACGGCCTTGGTACCTTTCGCCCAGTTTGGAGTCCCTTCTGAGCAGCCTGGCACAGGTGAACACTGGTGTTCCCCTTGGACTGTTTGCGTCAGCCTCAAAACAGGCAGCTTGCTCTCAGCGGCCTCTGCCTGTTTAAAACAAAAGATGACGATGGCAGAGGTATTTTGTGAGGTCTTTCCTGTTAATCAGCTCAGTTGGTTTGTTTCCTTTTTCTTCGTCCTCACTTCCTCTTCCATTTGCTCGAAAGCGTCAGCCAGATGTGCTCTAGTAACAGCCACTTTCTTTTCAACATGAACTTGACGACTACACTAACGACCTGTCGACAGCCTATGAAAGGAAGAGGAGCCATTACTGGTTGATTAGCGTTAAATCTGAGACCTGCTGGCAACACAGTTAACACATATTTATTTGGCAAGTTTTTGAGCGCCCTGTATCGTAAAATGACCAAACAATCTAAAAATGGATGGACTGAAGTGAAAAGAAGAAGACAGGTTGACACTTCACTTCTAGTTTAAGCCCAACACAGCCATTGCTGCCCCCGGTCTGTGCTGTGGACGGCCAAACCTGAGTGTGTGAAAACTTGGTAAACAAAGAAAAGCTCTCTCTCTCTGGTGACAATGAAACATTTACACTCCAGGCTCCGTCCTCACACTCTCAAAACTTCTTCTCTGTAAACTTCATTGAGACACAATGCAGAGAATAAAGCTGACGCAGCTGTGCTGGTACCGCTAAAATAAATGCAGGCTCGACCCGACTTTGGTGGCAGACAGTCGGACTGGAAAACAGACAGTGGAGGGGACAGACAGCGAGGCAGAGAGACAGACGGGGAAACAGTCAAGCGGACAGCGCTGTCTAGAATCTGCTGCCTTGGCTGTTCAGACCCACAAACACAGAGGCCCCATCTCTGGTCTCAACACACACACACACACACACACCTCTCTCTCTCTCTCTCTCGCCTTACAGCGAGGTGGAAGTGAGAGCAAAACAGAGTCCAGCTGACTGCTTTTCATCCACTCACACCATTTAAACTTTGACGCAGAGCCAGCCGGACCATGAAGCTGATGTTTCTGTGCAGTTATGGTTGATTCAAGTGGGGGTTAGGTTGATGACAAAGTGGTAGAGTATGGGGGGGAAAAAAAAACATCTGAAGAACTGATTAATAGAGGAAAATGCAAAACGGCTTCCACAAACAGCCGCAGATGGAGAAGGAGACGTGAAAGCAGATTTGACCACAGACGAAGACTCCCAAGCTTTTCTTTTTAACAGAAGCTCCCTGTGCTGGAATGCCGAGCGGCTGGATCTCCTGCCATCCCTCCTTAATGAGTCTTGCTCGCTGTTTCAAGGCAGAAAAATACACAAACCAACAGCGAGCAAACAGAGAGAGCAGGTGAGGAGAGGGCCTCGACACAGCTACTGTAATAACTTCATCTAAGCAGCAGAAAGTAAAAACATGAAGGTAGAGATGTCTACTCATGAGGCCAACAGAACTAAAGCATGCAACCCCCAGCTGCATTCACATTTATTTTTCTTCTGTTCTTTCTGAAATGTGAGGATAGCTTGATCAATTCAGTTAGATATACTTCAGTAATATTCTGAACCAACAGTAAGCAGACACCTGTTATAAAACCGATTCAGATTTGATGGGAGAAATGTTTGTAATTTCGAAATATTTTAGAACTCTGTGATCTAAAAGTTGGAGGTCAACTCCCACACACTGTCTAAACTGCAAAAATTACATTTACCTGCAACATTTTACTGCTGGACCCTCACTTTTTTTTTCCCCCGATGAAGGTCTAGTGTAGACACGGTGCAAATTAATGTAATTGTGAAAGCTAGACAGTGTGGCTGCAACCTCTGGTCTACTCGTCCCTCACCTCTGCACCTGGCTCAGGAAATAGCATCAGCAAATAGCTAATGCAATATTCATAAATGACAGTTTGAACATTTGCAGTGGGAAAAAAAGCATTTTTTTCTGTTTCGTATGTCTCTGTGATCTAATCTTAATAGTACTGAACAGGTCTCAAACAAAGATTCACCAAAATAAAAGCATTTCAAACTGCCACAGCAGCAAACATACTGGAAACAGACAGGCGACACGCCACAATAGCGCAAAGACAAGTTAGTAAAATTCAAAACAATGATGAACTGGAAATAGAAATGTGTGCTTATAAGGATGTTAATACAGAATTATTTTTTTTTTCTCCTGGTGATCCATTTTCTAACACTGATCTTATTTATTTTCTCTTCTGTGTCCTGTGTTTTGCCAGGATACTCGTACGTACGTAATACTACATTCCTTTATTTTCTAAAGCAGTTTTAGGAATCTATGAATGTCAGAAATTCCAGGATGATTTTTTGGAAATGCAGTTTTTTCCCCCATGCATGAAACACAGTGGAAAATCAAGACAATTTCACTTTTTTTCATTAGTGAAAATGAATGGAAAAAGTTGAACTGACAAAAAGAAATGTTAAAAATGGAAGAATCAGAGTGAAAAGAAATTCAGGAGAAAAAAAATTCCCCATGGATGAAAAAAAAAAAAAAAATTTTTATGTGTGAAAAAAAATAATTTCTGGGGAAAAAACATATTATTTTGTTTCCCATGTGTGTAACTGAAAAAAAAATCTTGAGTGAAACAATCAGCTCATTTCTTTTTTTTTCATGTGTGAAAGAAAAAAGTTTGTGTTTGTTTTTGTAATACTCACTTTGACCACCAGAGGCTGAAGAGCAGCGCTGCGTTCTAAATAGAACTAAAATCCTTCATGTTGTCTTCCAGGCAAGTTTTCTCCACACACTTTAAACACAAGATACATCTATTGTGTGTTAGCCGGGTAGCAGATATCCGTGTGAAACCAAGTGGGAAAAAACACCAACAAAAAAACATTCCCCCACTCAGTTTCACACTATCACTTTTCCTGAAAATTAAAAAAAAGTTTCTTTTTTTTCACAGATGGCAAAAAAAAAAAAGACCATCGATTATGCTGGCAAAACTTTATTTTCCACCAGTTATCAAAACATAAACACAGGATAGGACTTTTTTTTTTTTCGATCAGCCTTAGAAAATGAATCACCAGTTAAAAAAAAAAAAAAAAAAAAGTCTTCCCTTCCCCCTCAGGGCTTCTGTTGTGTGATGGGGAAGAAAAGGTAAAGCCTGACAAAATGTTTCAGATGTTTACAAGATAAATGTACAATTGATCTGATATGCAATATGTGTAAACTCAAGTTTGCTGGAGGGAAAGCAGGACATCATCAATTAGCTCAACTTACATCCCGCCCTCAGATTTTAGGCAAGTGTTCTGAACGTCAGGCGTCAGTGTAGGAAAATGACTCACAGTACAAACATGAGAAGCCTGTGGGGAATTTGTCCAAAAAAACTAAAAACTGTAGAAAATGCTTTGCAACAGCTCAATGATACTGCAAGAGAAAAAAGAAAGGGAGCCCCACTGAATGCAAAAACAAGCGAGGGGCTAAATCATGCTAAACACGTGCACACAGACGAGACAAAACCTTTGATTGGCAGCGTGTCGGGGGCCGATCCTCTTCCTGCCTGGATGTGTGCAAATATTTAGCAGGATCATTTTTTTGTCACTTTATTTGCGTTCTATCGCTCCTCTCCTTTTGCTCTCTGTGTGTTTCCACATCCTCCGTGATGTATGTCCCGGACGGAGCCTTCAAAAATGCTTCACAGCTGCGTGCTAAATATGAGCTGAAAGTGAGACGCACGCAGTGAGACGCAGCGCAGAGAAATGGAGTTAGGGAAGATGTAATGAGATGAGGGGCAGGCAGCAGAGGAGATGGAGAGATACACCAGACAGAGGGATATGTACTGCAACTTTATGTTCAGCCATTTTATTAGTCCTTAATAAGCGTACCTGCACACCAGCACTCCTCCATCGCCACAGACACACTCCTGTTCTACTGTTCACATCCAGCTGTGACCAGACTGACGTACACCTTCTTATCTCATCTCTCCTGCTATTGTGTTTCATGGCGTGTGTGCGTGGCCGCCACACAGGTAATATTCTGCTCACTGATGTATTGTCAGATAAGTATGAGCAGAATACACACACACACACACACAGTGTATGAGCTGTTACGTGGGCGTATGGAATGCTGTGCGGATGGCATTTACACTCGAAAATAAACATTTTACATTCATCTTTCTACAGTAGAAGGAGGCTTATTAGTTATTGCCGGTTTGTTAAACAGGAGGCCTGTGCACACAACGAACCCTCACGACCAAGCTGTCACGTTACAGTCGAACATCAAACACACCGTCTGGACCGAAGTAAATTAGTATGATGAAGTATGACGCAGTTCACAGTCATTGCTCTAATATTTATATTTGTTGTGGTAAAAAAAAAAAAAAAAAAGGACTGAAATACCAAAAAGAGTCTTGAAAAACAGACAAAAATCTTTTTATCACACCAAATAAAGAATCATTTCTCTGTTTCCTTTGTGGAAATAAATCCACTCTGCAGTGGGCCACATTGATAGTAAGCGACCCCATGGCCAGAATAAATGTGAGCTACGTTTCTGCAAAAGCACATAAATCAAAACTGAGTATGTCTTTGTTGCAACTTTGTTTAGGTTGAATATTCTGTTTCTCTTTTGTCACAACACTATCATCACACACTTATAATCTGCTGACAGTAGGTTTAGGCACAAACCCACTCATTTGCTTTTTAACACCACCATCATCCCTTCAACCTCCTGGGGTAAAAGTCAGCTAATGAGCATAAAATGTGAACGTGACACGCCAAGTTTGGTACAAAAATCAACCTCTGGCTGACTGTGGTTTGCAGAAACATTAGACGCTAACGTTCCATCCTGGCGATTGGGCTAATGGGTAAATTTGCCTTTTTCTACCTGCTTCCTCTACAAACTTAAAATGAAGGCGCAGAAATTCTGCCAGCGGCCATCAACAAAAATCACACGCACAGCGGCCTGTCGAAGCACGTGATGAGGAAATGCTTTTGATTCAGAAAATCCCTCACATTATGAAAACTTTCTTAATTTCATACGACATACCAACCATATAACCATAGTGCCAGTCAGTTTACAGAAAGAAACAGCACAGTTTACAGTTTTTATAGGAAATTATTCTATATGTGCACCATAAAAAATGCAATCAAATTAAATTTGACTGCAACTTAGTTATCTGGAGCCAACTCATCGGCATTATTTTGAATTATTTTGCCATCTGTGAGCAGCTCCTTCGTCTCTGTCAACAGAGCACTAAAAACAGATTTTTCTTGGATGCATACTGAGCGATCTGAGTATGCAAACAACACTCCAAACTGAAAACCTGTCTGCAGTTAGTATGTAGTATGAATTCGGGACACACTTACAGTCTGAAACATCGATGGTGTGATGTAAGTAAAGCTCCTGTTACAGTCCCAACAGGAGAGGAGAGGAGAGGAGAGGAGAGGAGAGGAGAGGAGAGGAGAGGAGAGGAGAGGAGGACTGTGCCCTAATATTTGGCTTAAATGTTGAAAACCAAAGCAGATACCTACATTAAAGTCAACACAATTTGATTCAATATCAATAAATAACTTGAATTGCCTTGGAATATTATTATATTACATTACAAATAGAACAGTATATATTGAAAAAAAAAAAGACACGCAGTAAATGTTTTCCTTTCATCCATGTTGCACAACTCGCCCAACAAAAGAGCCAGGAAATGTCCATTAAATATGATATTGTCTGTTACGCATGGCTTTATATATTCTGTATTACACACTGTATTTACATCAGCCTTTTATTTTCTCTCCAGTCTTTAGAAGAAAGGTCCATTCATCGAGGGAAGCTATTGTAAAGTCACCACAATTAAGGGCTTTGATTTGTTTTTTTCCTGATGTGCTCCCAAACCTTGGGATTGAAATGGCTGACACTTCCTACAGAAACAGCATATCAACACGCATAAACACGCACACACGCGAACACAATCACGCGCACACACTCACTAACTCTCCACAGGGAGATATAAAAGAGGAACCTGGGCGATAAAAGGAAAAGAGGAAAGAAGACACTGAAGCGGGGAACAAACAGACGTCAGCTCGACTGAATAATCAAAGCGTGTGTGTGCAACAACAAACGCGCTTTGTCTTTTCAAAGGAGACACAGAGGGAGACACCTGACTGTGAGACCAGTCCTAAGACAGTTTCAGCAGGCGGACAGGTCGCCTGGCTGCCAATACAAAAGCAGCTTATACGTACAGATACAGTTTACTTCAGTTTACATTATATTAGAAAAAATGTACAAGATAATATTAGATAAGTACAGTTTACACAACAGTTTAAGTTAAAGAGTTAAGGCTTGAACAGGACAAAAGCAACACCGTGTTTGTATGTATGTAGCTGTATGTGTGTGTGTGCGTGTGTGTGTGTGTGTGTGTGTGTGTGTAAATAAGTGCCAAGATCAGAGAGCACTATGGCTTACTTTCACTTGAGCCATTTGCAACCCCAAATTCTGTTAAACTCAACACCTACTGTGGGGATGCAAAATGGCCGCCACAGAAAGGCCACTAGAGGGAGCTGTGACATCCAGCAGGCGCCCGTGCGTGTGTGCCTCCCCCCGCAAGCTTTTAGGCTTTAAGGTGGTTTGGTTCATATTAGAGCCTCTTCCTCTTGAAGTAGTCGGCGTACTGCCCTCCCAGGCCTTGGGAGTGCTGCCCGATGTAGGCACCATCTGATGATGTCACTTCCTGCACCGCCAACTGAGGGTACTCCCTCTTGTGGCCCCTCGTCTGGTTCTGAGGAGACGGGAAGAGGAAAGAGAAGGAAGAGTCAGCGATGAAGAAGTGCTGAGATGTTCATGAATATCTCCCAAGGGTCAACTAAAGTTACTTGTCAGGTTGTTGCTGATGTCCGGTGTTACATTGTAATACTGGAGAATGTTTGAAAGACGACTCCATCGAAGTTCTGTCCCTTGTACCTATCTGTATTAATCATCTCTGATTAATCATCTCTGAAACACATGAGAAACTGAGTGCCTACAGGTTGTTTTCATCTGTACACCAATGGACAAAAAGATGAACTAAAATACATGTCACTAGTTGGGGATTTTGGCAACAATGCAAACATCCTGTGTTTGTGTGTGTTTTGGGTTTAACAGTTTAAAGGTATTCAGTGAGACTGGGCCACAGAGGCTGCCTGTGCAAACAAATGTAAATCTTCCTGGAGACGAGGCTTTGCTCAGCCGTCTGGATCCTGTCTGCTCGCGTCATCCGGCACTCAGAGTCCTTTCCTCCTTCTCTCCTCTCAATTGATTTTAAAGCCTTTAACCGTGCAATCTCACAGAGTTGTGAGCGGTTCAATCAGAGAGAACTCTGTGGACACCTGAATAGGACACATTACCCAGTGATTGATGGAAAGTCTGAAAAAATGAACAGAATTGTGGTTACTGCTTTCTTATCCTGTTTGTCATCTCTCGACCTGTATGAGTACGTTGCTGTTGATGATGCTGTGGCTGTGTACACATGGTGGGGCTCAAAATATGATTAAATGTTCAGGAAACACCAGACACCAAGGCTTTATTTAACTATAACATAAGAGCCCACCTATTGTTCTAGCCGCAGTCACAATTTCATAACTACAGCTTGCAGTTGGTGATGCAACGAACACTTCCTGTTGCTGCGTTACATGAAGGTCTTTTCATTGACAGACCACTTCCTCGTCGGTCTTTGATTGTGAAGGAGCTACAGGGGCTCTTTGGAAAGGTTACACACAGATTGTTGTTGCGGCAGTAACCACATAGTGCCGGGCCATCAGATTGTTACATGTTGTTGCACACAACAGTGTTGTAACTGAACACTTAAACACTACAGAGTAACAGATGTGTAAGATAATCATCTGTGCTAATATTTATTATATTACCATGGCTCCTGTAGAAGCATTATTAAACATAAAATCCATCCAATAGTGGTTCTTCTGAATCATTACTTCAAATTCAACAAGCTGAGCGGTGACCCTCTCCCTCATCACCCCACTGTAAACACCTCACACTGCCCACTAATATCAGAAGTAATATGAGAAACACTGAAGTAGTTAGCTGCAAAATGAAATGTTTGGATTTTGTTGCCTGAGCTGAGGTCGCTCCCTGGAGACAGTCACTACAAAATGGAGAATAAAATAGGTAAAAAAAAAAAAAAAAAAGGCCAGCAGACACTTTCTCTTGCTTCATCCAACAGATGTAGTAGTCATCTTACAGTGTGGACGTTTCAAACTAAGTAGGTGTTAAGTACTGAGCAACGTAACTGAAATTACCCCAAATTTACCACAATAAATACCTCTAAACTTATTGAAACTGACCACTTAAGTATATAATGAAACTATGCTGCAATTTTCCAACAAGCGCTAATAAATAGTTGGTGATTTAATTCATACATTTCCATGAAACTTCAAACATAAAGCAGCACTTCCTGTTACCGCTTTACAGGAAAACATTTTCTCTGACAGACCACTGCTGCAGAGGTCTTTGATTGTGAAGGAGCTACAGGTCTCAGGAAATGTTAGTCTCTGATGTTTTCTCCCCAAAACAGAACAGTCCCATCAGGTCAGATGAGGCAGTCTCACTAACATACGTGAGTTGTTGCAACTTCATCTTCAACTAGTTTGAAAGTGAAGAACATTTTTTTAACCACATTCTCCCCAATAATATATGCACATACTTGATTGTAATTAACTCTGTTGTACTGTTATCTCAAATTATAAAAAGAGTTACATTTAACTTGAGCAATTTGAAGACATTATTATGAGATATAAATAGGCAATTAAGGAATGAAACTTTAAAATGGGAAATATGCCACTTAATTCTTGAGTATGAAGTTGTATTTGTCAGTAATTGGCAGTCTATCCTGATTAACTGTAAAAAAAAAAAAAAAAAAATGCTTCCAAGTTGGACTGATCTGCTGAAAGTTTCCTGGAAATGTATTAAGAAATTATCAGCTATTTATCATCTGCTTATTGGAAAATAGCAGGTGATTAAAATTAAATCATGTTGGGGTAATTTTCAATACATTATGTGGAAAATATTGTGGTCGTTCAGGGGTGATAACAACACAAAATGATCTTCTACTTGCCATGAAATTTGCAGACCTGTAAATTGTCTTTACACTCTGAGTGAGAAAATTAAGCTTCTATACTCACATAGTAATAGGTGTTCCAGTCAGTGGCGGCAGTGTGTGCGTGCGTGACGGGGCTCGGTGCGGCTGCCGCCGGGTGTGGCGCCCCGAGGAAGCCGGGCATTAAAGGCAGGGTGCTGTAGGCTGGGAGCACAGCAGCAGCTGGGAGGACGGCCGGTGGAGGGGCGGCGCCGTTACTGACCGCGTGCAGAGAGACTCCGAGAGGCTTGCACACATCTACCTCCTAGAAGACACACACACGCACACACAGTGCAATGTTACATTTTGGGTGGCATGTTGTTGTCATCATGATTTTACTCTTTGTTTATTCACTTATTCATTCATGTCAATCTTTCTGCCCCCTAGTGGCTATTATGAGACCCACTGATTGTCTGCAGGAGACAACCTCGGACAGGATCTCTTATTTATCCCGCCACTGCTGTTGGACAAGATTGTTCATTTTCCCTCAGGACAACCAGCCAGAATGTCAGCATTATTTTCAGGTCTGTTCCACGCCAGGAAGAACCTCTATCATATCGTTCTCTCCAAGATATCAGTTTCTCCTCCAGCACTGAGCTCAGTAGACCACAATGTAACTCTGCCACACTGCCAGATCGATGAATGCATCTTCGAGCAAACACTTCACTCAGCACACACACACACACACACATACACATACACACACACACACACACACACACACACACACACACACACACACACACACACCCCAGCAGCAGCAGCAGCAGAATGGCCCAGACGTGGAGATGTCTGCTGTCAGCTGCTGGGTGCTGAGTGATGCGTTCCCTCTAACAGGGTGTCGGTGTCACACAGAGAGGTCAAGCACTGCAAATAAACATGTGGACAAACTGCATGTAAATACCAGCATGCTGCTCTGAGGCCTGCCGCTCCGGATCGGTTACACTACGTATGCAGGTCAGGAAGTTGTTTGACTCAAGATATTCAGGTTGGGTTTTAAAGAGCGTCTGTTTTGTACGGAGCCCGTCAGGTGTCATTGATCAAGTCCTGATGAAGAAATAATTAGCTATTTGTATGCAGGAATTAATAACTTCTGCCACCAGATTTGTGATTTATCATCATCTTACTGTTTATTTTTTGCCTCTTTGTGCTGTCATGTCTGAATAAAGCCATCAGTGTTGCGCCTTCCATATCTAATAAGAGTGCAGCGTGCTTTTTGGTGGCCATCCTTGAGCCTCTTGGCTCATTTAGTGTGGGTATTAAAAAAGCATCCTGGCACACGCTGGGCTCTTTAACTTAACTGAAGCACGCAGATAACTGAAGTGAGATTAAGCAAGAACGCTTTATGAGTGAGTGCTTGTATCTAATTTGAGATCAGGCCATAAAGGGACAGTCCACCTCTTTTCCTCTTACACGTAATGCAATTTATCCATCTAGATTGTTATGCAGTGAGAGGCCGCTGTTTTCTTTCTACTAAATTTCACATGCCAACCATTTGACTGTGCAGAAAGAAGCGTGCATCCACTCATGGATGAGAGGCTCGTGCTTGTAACAGCGCGGGATGTAAGCATAAATAGTGCATTCCTTGGCAGAGCTGAGGAATAGAAGGACACCTCCATCTGTGCGGTGAAACGGCTCCCAGCCAGGTCTGTTATCTTTAGTAACCTGTTCATGATTTCTGTAAAGACACATTTCTCTTGACTTTTTAAAATGTCTTTGTATGGTGCATAAATGACACTGAAGTTAAGAGGAAACATATGTATTTCAGATTTTAGGGTGAGCTGTCCGTTTAAGTGTGATGACATTTTAGCTTTTGTGTTTTTGTTTATTTAAACAGCTGTTTGAGGGTTAGGACTCAGCCCTTGTGTGTTTGCGTGTGTCACTGTGTGTGTGTGTGTGTGTGTGTGTGTGTGTGTGTGTGTGTGTGTGTGTGTGTGTGTGTGTACCTTGGTGGCGTAGGCCTGGTTGGTGGTTGCAGGCTGGGAGTAGTACTGAGTGACTGCCTGCATGTAGGAACTGTAATCCCCATAGGTCGACACCGGTGGAGCCTGGAACACAAGAAAGGTATGTGATAAATGCCATAGAGCTCCTTGATTGGTCAAGTAAATATTGCAGGTGTGTGTGTGTTTGTGTTACCTGTGTGTGCTCCTTGCTGTAGTCTGTGGCTGTGTTCTCCTGTGGAGCAGCAGTGCTGTAGGTGTGAGCTTGTGCTGCTTGGTAGTGCTGGTACCACTGCTGCATGGCCTCCTGTGCGACACAAACACACACACCAGGTATAAAGCAGCTGCCTGTTTGTTCTCCTTGTCTTTACTGATGTTTTCTTGCCTCCTCGAATTCTCATTCATTAACTATTGTTCGTGCCGTTGGCTCTCCCTGTTCCCCTCCTTTGTCTCTTCATTTCAGACAAATTAAACAGAGCGTTTTATTGGTTATCTAATCATGATTCATTTGTTTGGATGGGAAGATTGTAATTAACATTTAAAATTGGGTTGGAATCGCGCTGCAAATATCAGATATGTCACTCGCTGCCGGAGGAGGCACAACTGCAGGCGAGAGAAACAGAGAGAGCAGGAAGGGAGAGATGCAGACAAACAGCCAGCAGGGAGGATCCATGACTTGTTCAGAGTGGAGCGTTAAGACAGAGGAAGGGAGCGGGGACAGATGGAAAGACACAGCGCTCTCTGCCAAAATCCTCTCTCATTCTGTCTGTCCAAATATCCAAACCCATCCTCATCTCCTCCACCACCCTGCCGCCCATAGTTACAGCTCACTCTGTCACTGCTGAGCTCATCCATCCACTCATTATGTATCCGTCCATCGATCATCTGTTCACACCCTCTCACATTTTAGGCTGAGTAACAGACCCACGCCTGTGACATCTATCACCATATCCCTTCACTTGTGCCTGGTGTGTGTGTGTGTGCTTCAGTACCTGCGTGTAGGCCTGGTTGTATTGGCTGTAGTCAGTGGAGGTATCAGTGCTGTATGGAGCTGTGGTTGTAGCTGCCGTGCTGTGGGTGAAGGAGCCGGAGCCCTGGGAGACGACGGGAGCAACCGTGCTGCCGTACACCCCGGAGCCCGGCTGTCCTCCCTGGGCTTTACTCCCAACTGAGCCTGAGCAGCAGAGGAGGAGCAACGAGTGAGATAACACTGCTGATAATCACAGTAATACAAAAATAATCTCAAAGGAACACTCTGAAATACTGTAGTCGGTTCAGATAAGAAGTTAAACACTTGTGGCGCATGCTCCCCTTCTTAAGAGATCATCTTCAATATATATATAACAATCTTCACTCAGCTTGTGACAGCTTCAGAGTTTGAAGAGGCAACAGTGTGACACTGTGGCAGTATATTCAGCACTGTTGTAGAGAACTACAGCTGTTTAACATACTGAACATGCAGACCGATGGCAGATGAATGATTATGCCCCAGGAGGGCTATAAATTGGAGTGGAGACCGTGTGGCTCGGGCACCACCACTTCCTCCTGGATCCATGGTCTTTACGTACATTTTATATAATTTACTTGTATCAGATATTCTATCAGTGGAATTTGCTACATGTCTATTGCAAGTCTGTCTGTCCTGGGAGAGGAATCTCTAAAGAACTACCCACTGCACAAATAATAGTATGAGAGATAAAGTGTATGCCTTCATTTGTTGCTCACCTTGCAGAACCACCCCTGGCATTACACTGGCCAGGTTCAGGTAGGGATTGGAGGGCAGTCTGACCTCTTTAGGAGGATCACCCAACAGAGAGCTCTGACCACTATTGACCTGAAGAGAGAGAAACAGATTCAACTGGGATAATACACAGTGCAATTAGCAGGTGATGCCGGTCAAACAGAAAATACAAAAATGAAAATTCAAACACTGGTAAACCTGCTCTCCAACCTCTGATCCACCTCTTTAAATTATTTCATATCCTCACTCATAACTTGGATTTGTGTTACATCTAAGGTTGCAAAAACAACACTTTGGCCTGTGCTGCAAAACAGCAACATACCAACCTCAACATTACGTTTTTTTAATGTTGAAAGATTGTGTTGAAATGCTGTACAGGCTGTGGAAACCTGAGATGATTGTACTCTCTGTTAATTACACTTTGCCTCCATTAAAGAGACTTTAGAGAAGACGGCGCTGGGACTGGAATCAGTTCCCTGAAGAACTTCAGCGCTGTGATTATCTCTGTACACTGAATCATTATGGATGATTATGTTAGCATAGCAGTGCTTTATCTAAACCAGTTCTAGTCAAAGAGATGTGGAGGAGCACTAAAGCAGACGGGGATTAGGAGTGTCTAAAACAGGCAGGTTGACAGAAGGCCTCATACTGGGTGAGACAGAAGTGCATCATGGGAATTTCCCAAATGAAAAGCCCTTGAGGGACTGAGGCTGTTTGTACATACAGTATGTATTTATAAGGTTGAGTGCGAATAAGGCTTAATTAGAAATGAATATCCATCCACATCTGAAAACATAGATGTTAAACTCAAGAAATTAGCATATTAGCTAGCCAGCTGCAGCTGAAATCACAGGCTGCTGGTTAGAAATCAGAGGCAGATTTTGTCTACCTCTTTCTGATGATAATAATAAATAATGAACTAAATTTATATGGCACTTTTAAAAACAGAATTCACAAAATGCTCTGAAAAACTAGCAAAAGCGGGAAACTCAGCAAAACAACATTACAGGATAAACACTGAACAGTTGAGCCAGACACAAGGAAGCCTCGTCTAACGTGAGTGAAAAACAAGGCAGAACAGAAAATGTAAAAACACAAAAGAGACAATATGAGTCATCACAAGTAAAAGCAATAAAAGCCCTAAAACAGGGAAAAATCACAGAAAAATTCAGAGAGATGAAAAGTAATGCAAAAATAGAAATAAATAAAAGAATGAAATCAATAAAGGACCCATTGTTACATAGCAACCGTAACTAAGGCAGGGAACAGTTACATTTCTGGAGCCCTCCTTATTTTGTCAAACCAAAAGTCTACATGATAGTAAATTTACTGTTTTTCTTAGATGAGAGATTAGATTAGATTTATTTTTCCATCAACAACAGAGACAGATAATGACACATGCAGAGAATCAAAAGCAGCAAAGAATAACGCAAGTGGTGTGAGAGAGAGAGAGAGTGTGTGTGTGTGTGTGTGTGTGTGTGTGTGTGTGTGTGTGTGTGTGTGTGTGTGTGTGTGTGTGTGTGTGTGTGTGTGTGTGTGTGTGTGTTGTGTTCGCTGTGCTCACCATGCTGGCCAGGGGGCAGCCATCTGAGCTGTTGTGCTGGCCTGTTGATGTATAAACTCCTCCATGGGGATTGGGTGGTGGCGGGCCAAGGCCTGAGTTACTTATACCCAAGGAGTAGCTCTGTCCCTGGGGATGGGAGCTCACCATGGTCCCAGGAGGAGCTGGCTGCCTGTCACAGACGGTGGAAGAGGAAGAAGAGGAGGAGGAAGAGGCAGAGGGGGTTGTGGAGATAGTGTGGGTGCTGTTATGTTCTCCCCCTCCAGCTCGACCCTGGAGGTACGGCATCACACCTGCTGCTGACACCACTACTGTGGCATTGTGGGTAGACGATGGCACCGACTCCTGGCTCAACTCTGTGAGACAAGAGGAAAATAAAATAAAATGAAAGAAAATTTAAATCAAGGACAGGGAACATAGGAAGGAGAAGGAAAGGACACAATTGAATGGAAGGAAAAGGAAAAGGAAAGGAAATTAGATTGAAGGAAAAGAAATTGAAGGGGGAAGGGGAATAAAGACAGAAGCAATGAGGGAAAAGCATGGAATGAGAAGTAAAGGGAGGACAAGGAAGGAAACAAAATGTAGTACATGAAAGCAAATATGGAGCACAGGTCACAGTACAGAGGAGCAAAGTAAAGAAAAGGAAATGAAGGAAAGGGATATGAAAGCAAGAGGAGGAGAGATGCACAGTGCAGATAAACACAAGAAATGTTTTTCACTGATGACCATCAGTGTCTCCGTCTCCTCTGGACAGAGACGGGTCAGTCAGATGGCTGCAGGCTGAGAGCTCAGCCTCACCGCCTCCGTCTCTGTCTCTGTAGAACCAGTTGTAATATTTGAGAAGAGCTCATACATCATCACTTATCATGTTTATTTATCGCGCGGCACTTTGCTCCACACTCCCCATATTTCACTCACTCCGGGGTTTAATAAAACACAGATATGTACACACATACATACACACAAGCACAAAAACATACACAGATGTGAGAACATGAGCGCACACAATTTAAATTCGCACACACACACTTACACAATCACACTTATTATAAATCCAATATTGCTGTGACAAATGGCCTCCACAGCACAATAAGAGAACCCGCTCTAACAAGCCTTAAGCTAACAATCCCAGCAGACACATGCACTGATAAAAGCCTCGCATTACGGAGACGCACACAAAATTGCAAACTCATACACACAATCAAAGAGGAACACACGCGCGCACACATAAGTGCATCAGCACGCGTACGCACAACTGCTTGTGTTTGTGCACACACAGTCTGTGATATATCATTTCCATTTAACACAGCACAGCTTTTCTCAGCTGGGGATTTGAAATGTAAATGCTCTGCAGCTTCCAGGAGGATGTGTTGTACAATAATGTGGGACATTCAGGAACACTCTCACCTGACATCAACATATAATGACTGAAGGTTAATTAAGTGTCCTTTAAATATCTTCTGTGTTCATGCATTTTCTAACACCAGTTATTATTCAGAAAATCTGCTTAACATAGAGCAAGAAATTCAGACTTTCATCATGAGGACTAAGTTCTCTGTGCAGCGGTGAGAAATACCTGAGAAAGTACAAAATGTAATGATCTAAAAATATGTTTATATATCAAAACGGTGTTAAACACTTGTTTTTTATGATCGTTTAAAGATTTTGCTTGAAAAAGCAACACATCCAAGTTAAACCTAAATTATTTTACGAGTAATGAATCATCACTAAATTAATTTCTACGCAGCTAGCAGCCTCAATTTTGATCCTGTTACACAAAGTCTTACGTGCTGTTTTACAACACTGTGGAAGATTCATTTACAGAACAGAAGCAGGATGTATCAAAATTTGCAGATGCTCTTACAATAATAGGAGAAAAGAAGATAACTAATTTGACGAACACAGGATTTACAAAAACACCCATGAGAGACGGGCTGTAGGTCTCTTTGGTTCGCAGTAATAACAAGTCATTTGAAAAGGGAGGACCAGCTCGACCCTGCTCACCTGTAGGCGAGTCTCCCAGGAGGCCTTTACCAAGAGGCATCAGGCCTGGAGGCCTCAGGGACAAAGCTTTCTGCATCAGCAGCCTGGACGGGTCTCCAAGCAGGCTGGAGACCTGTGAAGGAGGAGGAGGAGGAGGAGGAGGAGGAGGAGGAGGAGGAGGAGCATTATGTAAAGAAGGGAGAGGGGAAAAAGAGAGAAGATGAGAAAGACTGTGGTAGCAACTCATCAGCTGTGTTTTGTAACACAGAGGCACAATTTTATGAATGCAAGTCATGAAAACAGCAGCTTTGCCTGCAGCAGTGACTAAGTATCATACATTAACATGTGTACATAGGTGCATCTTTTTCCTTTTTCACATTCTCCCCTGCACTTTTACAGCTTTTAGTGTGCATTGTTCAGAAACCCACAGAAAATGATGAGTTAAAGAAAAAAGAAAATGCCAGGCAAATAAAAAAGTTTAGGAAGCGGAAGGTCAAGAAAAGAAAGAAAGAAAATAAAACGATTATTTGCCTACTCTGGATTCTGAATTGTTTTCATCATGTGTCTGAAATAACATCAAATACTGCAAACATCCATCTCAGTGACTTTTAACTCCCAATTCGGCAATTAAGGAAAACAACGGAAACATTTTAAAATATGCAAATTGAACTGCAGACATTTGGACACCTCAAGGTCAGCCTTTAGAACAGCAGAGAGGTAATCAGGGTGGTTTGGCATCATTATGCATAAAGTGCTTAAGCTAAAAAATGTAAGGGCACATATGCACAGGCCCACATCTGCCACTTTAACCCTGACCGAAAACCTATGCAAATTATCAAACACACACACACACACACACACACACACACACACACAAACAGGTGTCTTACGGTGCTGATGCGTTTGTCTTTGATGTGAAGAAGCTGCTGCTGTGCGAGCTGCATATGCAAAAGATTCTGGAGGACCAGTCCATTACCAAGCATTGCATTCTGAAAGGTAAAGGAAAGCAGAGATTATTGAAGCGGACATGTCAACATACAAACTACACACACTGATGTTGGCGTTACAATGACCTGGTGTGCTTTCCCCAGCGTGAGCAGAGCTGTGGTGAGAGGAGGTCTGAGGAACGGCAGGCTGGCATGACGCCCGTACTTCCCTTAAAAAAAGAAAATCACGGACAAACAACAAAACATCAATCAGTGCCTCACTTGGTGATTTTCTTTTATATAAATTCAGCTTCAACTAATGCGCGAATCAATCATCATCTCAACAGGCAGACGCAGGCAGAATTATTAGTCAGACGACCAATCCATCAGTCGTTTACAGCACACGGCCTTCTGGTTTTACAACGAGCACAATACTGGGAGATTATGTTTGCACAAAGCAAATTGCCTCTCTCATAACTTAGAACTTCTCCCAAGTCTGGATTTCATTTTGATGTTGAAGATGCAGTTGAAAACGAGGCTTAAACTAACAACAAGGGCAGCAAGAGAAATCAACAAGCGAAAAGAGAAGAGCATTTAGCTTCAGCACCTCACTGGTTGCTTGTCTCAGTCTTAAACATTGTGTTCAAATACTGATGAGGCAGCATCTCCAAGTGCAATGGTGTACATTTGTTAGTAGTCTTGCTCTGTATTTATATTGTTGTTAGTGCTTTTTTTACTTCATAAAATGTTACTTATTATTTTTTACTGTATTAACTGATGCTCTCTCTTCTGCTGTCCCCTTTGCTGCTGTAATAATGCACATATCCCCATAGTGGGTCTAATAAAGGATCATCTTATCTTAAAGGAAACACACTCACTCACTTACTACAAGGAAACCTCACTTCATTAATGAAGATGGCAGCCAAAGAAAAATAATTCCTCTTTGAATTCTACCACCATCAGTTTCAGTCTGTGACACCTGTCTCAATTGTTTGGCAGTTTAACTGATATTGTCACATCCATAACAGCGAATCACAGCACTTCAACTTTTCCAGGTTTAAATTTATTTGTGATGTTGAAGATACCTAGCTAAAACAAAACAACAAAAGAAAAATGCAGAATTCAAAATTCTTCAAACAGACTTCACTCAGGGTCACCAGGGCTACAACTGAAGCAGTCGAGCTTCAACACCTCACATGTTGAAAATGACAAGAGCGTTCTCTCTGTATTCTACCACCGTCACCTTCAGGTGGTGTTACTGATGCTGTTACATCCACCAGGTCTGTGTCAGATCTGCCAGAGAGCATCTTTTATTCACTCCTCAAATACCTTTGTTGGAGAATTTTCTGTAGGTACTCTTTGAGTTTATGGATTTATTTATTTAGCTTTTTGTGCTCAGTTTATTGCTTATGTTATATTCCCAATCAATCAACAGCTATAGCCATTATATTAGCTGGTAGAGGCTGAAGCTACTAATACTACAGTTCATTTAGTGCTAGGCGAACTTAAGTATCTCACTGTTTTTACTTTAAGTCTTGTGGACCATATACGTTCACTAGATTAACAACTAATTGCACAAGTACTTATTGCAGGTCTTTAATGAAAAAAATAAAATAGAATAAAAACTATACTACAGTGTATAAAGTTTGGCATTACCATGATTATATACTTTAAATGCTCATTATGCAGACTGTTCCACTTCAGAACAATAATCATGTTATTGGACTATAATTATTGATACTGATGTAGACCTTGTACATATGGTTACACATTATCCTCCTACAGGGATTTAATGTTGCTCTTCAACTATGACCCTGTGCTTCTTCAGACAAGAGACACGTCTTTACATCACTACGCAAAACCTCTGGGAGTCCGTTTTTCTGGCGACAGTTTGTATTCATTTTTACAACAACTTTGGTCTAACTCTTGTTGTTTGTAGTATCTCATATTTCCCTTCACTTGTAGCCTCCATTATTGAGCCGTCCTGGACTTTTATTGAAGTGTGCTTGGCTTGCTGTGTAGCCGTGATAACGACCACCCGGCTGGTGAGAAACGTAATGAAACTGTTGCTGCTGTGACTGTTTGTGCAACAATAATTGTTGTGTTTTCTTCCAAAACAGGTGATGAGTAAACAACAGTTTCCTTACGAGAGGAAGAAAGTGCCACCAAATTTTGGTTTGTTACAACTTCTTCAACACCTTGTGTGGTTTTATTTGTAGTGCTGAATAATGAATAAAGAATCGAACACTGAATAATCAGTCCTCTTGCTCACTGATTTACAACAAGAAGCAAACTTGTGCTGACGAACATTCCTTGAGCCTAACTGGTATGGTGCAACTTGGTTTTTTTTATGCTGCAGAGTTTTTCTCTAATGGAAAAACTGTAAAGATTGTCTGTACATGGCAGGGTTCATCCACATTTATACTTATCTCTTCTGTTGGGATTCTTGGACCTGATCAGGAGGCACCTCTCACCTTCAGCTGACATTAGCACTCACCTCCCCTCTTTGGCTTTTTTATGCCTGTGTGTTACTCCTCTGAATTAGGTCCCCTCATAATAAATGTAAGCGTCAGTGCTAATGGTAGCTTCCACCAGAATAGGTAGAGAAAGTTTAACATTTAATCAAGGGCCTAATTTTAGACTTTAATTGTGCGTGCTCTTCTTTAAGAGAGCTCCCCCACCTCTCCCATCTTCTCTGCTTCCTGTTCTCATTTGTTCGGCTAATGTCACACGATTTCATTTTAATACCTGATTAGCCATTCATCATATAATGAAACCGTCGAGTGATTGCAGTATATCGGAGAAGGCCTAACAGAGGGACGGGCTCGCACAGTGGATCTTTGATTATGATCCAAACTCCTCAGGGGCAGAACAACGTTCAGGAGAATGAGATCAGGATGCTGATTTTCTTTAAAATCTCAGTATATTCTGAAAAAAAAAAGCATTTCAAATTTGGTGCACTGAAATTTGATATAATATATCGTTATTTATTTAGCCAAACTGACTGATTAGCCTGAGCTACTTCTCTGAAGCAAAGTTAAAATCATTGGAACAGTTGATCAAAACATAAACCTATAGGACTGTAACATTATCCAGAAGAGTGCTTTGTGTCTTAGTTATTCAACACTCATCCTACTTCACAGCTCTATATAGTATAATGAGTCTTGGATCAGACTTTTATACATCATGTATAATGTTAATTTGAAATCAAGGTCCACTTCCTAGATTTTCCCAAGCACATTAACCCCAGAGTCTTCCTCAGTGGATAGCTTCTAACCTTATGAATAATAATGTAATATAATAATAATAAGTTTCCATTCTTGGTATTAGAAATGTTTATGTTCTTCGCTTGTTGTTGAACATCCATGCACAATCAAGCATTTTGCAACATTTCATTCAGATGACAACATCGTCTTTTATTTTCAAACATCAATATATTCATTAAATGTCCTTTATTGTTTATGTAAACCTGTGTTTAATCATCATTTTGTGAGTATGGATTTTTTGGGGGGTGGTGAAATCTCCAGTTGTGGCAGCTGATCTCTGTCATCATCCCTCTCATCCAATTCAGCTCTTAACACAGTTCATCAGGGCAAGCTGCGAGATCACCACGCTTTGCCTGTGCAAGGTCGTTGCACTTGATTACACTAACAGCCCAAGGTGTTGTACACTACATAAAATATGCTCATTACGTATATATGAAAGAGATAAAAAGAAATGATGAAAAAATGATTGGGTATATTACAAATTCAGAGTGCATTAAAATAACATCTGTGTAAGATAACTTCTGGGCTGTAAAACCAAATGAAAAGCTGAAGCATGCTCCATCCAGCTACGCCTCTCAGTATCAGATCCGAACCAAATCTGTAAAAAAAAAATCTGCAACAGAAAATATGACTTCATTCGCGTTTCCATCCACTATCGAGATGGGAATATTAGAAGATAAACTCTTTCACACTTATACCTCCTCTTTTCCCGGTGTGATACGGTCTCATGAGGATCTGCAGGGCAGCCGGGTTCGTCATACTGGTCAGCAGCTGGGCAAGGTTGGGCTCTGGTAGCAGACCTTTCCTATTACTCAGAATCTGAAGAATAACAACAACAAAAGGCACATACATATACAAGTTAGAGGAAGAAAAGTGTGTGTGTGTGTGTGTGTGTGTGTGTGTGTGTGTGTGTGGTTTACAGTATGTGTTTTGATCTTGTCATTAGGACTCCCTGACGGCTGTAGTAATCATTACACTGGTTTACATCATCAGGATGTGTCTGCAATGTCAGCAGAGGGGAGCTGATCTGGGAGACAAAAGGGAAATGGCAAGAAAGGAAAGACAGAGAGACAGAGCTCGCTGAGACACAGAGAGAGGAGCGGGGGGGGGGGGGACTACTTTTCAAAAACTGTCTCTTTTCTAAGCTAAATATGACATTTGAAACTGATCTCTGTGATCAAGGTGTAGCGTTTCACTCTGATCTTGTCTCTTGCGTGTCATGTAATCAGTGTTGTAGTCTTGCAGGTATTTCTAATGCAAACACATCGATTTTATTAAAATCTTTTCAAGAACATTTATTATTACTTTCACCTTTTTGACAGCTCATGGCAAACAGAGACAAACCTCGAGGCAAACAAGTGGAAGAATGAAAGCTGTTTTATGTTTTGCATCTTACAAGATGTTAAGCCTGACATTACTATTTTGTGGGAGGTAAACATATCAAATTTTACAACTACAGTAAACAGAAGGCAATATTGCCTACTGTTTTGTAATCTGTGGAAAAAGTCCCCGGACTCCTTTAAAAAATTGAATACTTTTGTGAGTTTTTGAGTTAGTTTTGGTAAATGTTCAACATTATTTCATTTCTTTGTTTGTCTGTAAAGTGTGCCTCTTGTTCCAGCAATGCATTTGTTTATCTGCACACAGAGCAGGGAAGTGATATCTGATCACATGTGGTCGCTCGCAGGCATGTGGAGGTACCAGGTGTGAACTGACAGACTGTCCACTTGTGATCGAATGGATGTTAATGCCAGAAATAAACAGCCTCCTACGGACATGGGTTTTTCAGCTCTCAGCTCCACCTCCACCTGTCAGTCTACTGTTGAGCGAGGCTCACTTGTTTCATCCCGAGTGTTTGTAAGTTTTTGTTAATTGTGGCATTTAATGTGTCTCAGAATGTCAACATGAGTCATTACCATATTTAGATGGAAGGGTGGAGCTGAGAGGATATCCTGATCGGATCTGACCGAGAACCCGAGGAGACAAGGTAGCTGTGCCCTGAAGTGCACCTTGCTTGACTTACAAACTGAACATCAGGCTGTATTGAAGAAGACATGAAACTAGCGACTGAGAGCATCAGCTCATTAGGAAACCGTTTACTGAGGGAATAAATCAGGTGAGAACTAGGGTAATTCTCTCATAAGCTACCATGCAGGCTTCACTTCAGACGCGGAAGCTCCGTCCATGTCTTACACAGTCAATGACAGTCTGGATTTGCTCTGTGTGTTTCCCCTGTTACTGGCAAGGCTTACATTTTATTTGACATGAGCAAGCTTTCCTGGAAATAAACAGATCCCTGCTGACTTGCTTTTAATCGACAGACATACTGTAATGCTCATTCCCAACTAAGAATGAATCAGCCATTACACTGAGAAATTGAATTCAAGCGGCTCAAATGAAATCATATTGTATTAGGCTGCGTCAAATCGAATGGAGCAGCCCTCGTAGATCCTCCTCAGCACTGACAGTGTGCCGGCAGTGCTCGCCGGCTGGCCCAAAGACTCGGCTATTTAAAACAACATTAGAAGGATGGTGATATTTCCTGTTCATCTGCCCCTGAGCTACTGCACGACTTCAGCTCGAGTCAACCTTGTTTCCTCCCTGTCACATCCTGACGAGAGAGCATTACTGACGGGGATGGAGTGGGTCTAACTCCAGCCTGACAGCGAGAGAGGAAGAGGAGAGTCTGCTGCACACATACAGTGAGTATATGCATTTGTGTGTGGCGGTGTTGAACAAGGCCAGTCGTAGCTGACAGCATCTTTCAAGAGAAGGGGCGAGGAGGAGGAGGAGGAGGAGGAGGAGGAGGAGGAGGAGGAGGAGGAGGAGGAGAAGGAGAGCTCTTTTCTTTCCTTTCTGCTGGAGAAATGTCATCATGCATCAGACTGTTTGGCTACTGGCACAAAATCCAGCCACACACCCACGCATCAACACACACACACACACACACACACACACACGCCAGGGAGGTAAGGAAGCCGCGAAGACGGGAAGGCGAGAAGTATCGCGTAAGGAGAGGGATGGAGAGAGAAGAAAAAAGGGGGAGGGAGGAGGAGGCCATCTGGCCCTCCGCGTTCACACTCGCAGTCACCAACTGGAGGAATGAGAGAATCGCCTTGGAGGAGAAGTGTAGCCAGGAGTAGGTCTTGATCTCTTCTCTTGAAGGTCTGATGTTTCTTTTACCAGCTGCTCACATTCACTGGAATGATCTTAAAGGAGCCTCGGGGCGCAGGCTCAAATGTTTCCTGTATCTCTACCTCTTCCTTCCCTTTCTCAACCATCCACTCCTTTTTCTCTCACTGTGTTATGTCTTCCTTCCTCCACACGTCTCCCTTATCTTCCTCGGCTAATTTATTCAGAAACACATTTTCTCTCAATGTCTTTTCAGCCTCTTCTGCAATTCAGGCTCTGTGACCATGATTGCTCTGCTATTCAACCTGTTATTCTCAAACCATCCATCTCAAGGCTACAACCTCTTTAGCTGCACCTGATAATTCCTGCAGAGCAACAGCTAAGAATAACATCATCATTGCATGTTTGAGAAATCTGAAGTGGTAGCGAGGCAGGTTTAAATTTAAGAATCAGTCAATTATAGCTCCCTTACTGGGCAACTGGAAGTGTTGGTGAGCATATACGGGACATTTTGTGAACATTAACAACATTAACTGTGTTGCAGCTTGGGCCCCTTTCCTGACTTATAATTGTTGCCCTCCGTACGCTCAATTAGCGAAATCTAAAATATTTATCATCAGCTGAGGGTAAAGCAGTAAGCTGTAATGGTTTTCCATGGCCTCTGGGTACAGTAACCGATAATGAACCATAAACCTGCAATTCATGTGAAAATAAAATTGAGGTTTTCCAAGTGAAAGGAGAGTTTTGTGATTTGTGTGTCTTTGGGTTCTGACAATGTGAGTGAGTTCACTGGTAGAGTCATTAAAACAAATGTAAAAACCTGGTACAGTAAATGCACATTATGTGTATGTTTATATGATTTTGCTCACATACTGTGCTTACAAGACAGTGGCTTTACAGAACCTGCACGTAGGGAAGAAAAAACTAAAATTTAAATTAAATTAAATAAATATTTATAAAAAGAATATCTAAAAACCCACAACGTCAGATTTTTCCATCAAGACTTTCTAAAATCTATCTGGATACAATCTGGATATTCCTAAAAAATGAATAAATAAATAAATAAAAAGATCTGGGCTTGCAATCTAAACATATTTGCTGTTTAATCACCCGAGATGATGATCATGTCTCCAGAGTCTCCAGGTGGATGATGCTGGTGGGGGGTTATGAAACGCTGTACTAAAAGATTTTCAACAATTATAGCAACACTTTCTGGTGAGCAGTGTTGCATCTAGCATACAGAGCAAAACAGGAAGAGAAGAGCAGAGCTTAGACGGGCTGCCTTAATAAATGTAGATTTGAGCAGAGTCGGACTGGGCACCATATTGATATGGTATTGTTATTGTGACATGAGACAATATAGCATCTTAGGTTTTGGATATTGTAATATCATGATGTGATGAAGTGTTATCTTTTCCTTGTTTTAATGGCTGTATTACAGTGCAAGTGGCTGTAAAATACTTTTACCATTTAGAAACTGAATTGAGTAGATCCAGCAGCTCCGCTTCAGAGAGAAATGTCTGGGATGATTGCAGATGATGAATCTTGTCCATCGTAACGTTTCTTCAAGGTTAAAATGTCTGCACACTGTTTCACCAGACTCACATGCAAACGTCTGGATCTAATTGTGAAGCCAGTGTCAGCTGGTTGTTGCACACCCAGGGTTCATACAGTGTGTGTCGAGGTTTGACATGGAGCACATGCCTGAACACTCTCCGGCTCAAACAGTGTTTGTTGTAACCCTCCTACACAGCGCTGTGGTAGCAGAGAGGAACTGACGTGATAATTATAGTTGTATAGACTGATTGGGCTCCTCCACTGTCTCCTGCTGCCTGAAATAAACCAAATTCTCAGCCCACAGCATAGTGCGACACTCGTGGACATGTAGATCATAGACGCACACCAGCAGACTTACACACATTAGATTTGAAGCTCCAATCAGTTGGTGGTAAAAGCAGCAGTACTTGTTAATGGTCATGGGTGGTTATTTCAAAGACATCTAGACTCATAATTGACCTTGTTTGTAGTTTGAGGTTTCCATTCAACAGTTTTTCAAAAAAAAAAAAAAAAAAAAAAAATTCAAATGTTGCTCAATGGGGAAAATACTTTTTGGGCCACATTGGAATTTTCCACTGCTGCACCACGAGTGGCCACTCGGCACATTAGCGAACCATAGCGATGAGGAAAGGCCACTTTTGGACCTCAGTGCACTGTAATGTTTAGATTTAGAGTCTGAAAAACTACAACATGCACCTGATGAATCTGTAAATTCAAGATGAAAAAGCTGATATTGTCAAAGATCGCTATTTGTCTATCATTGTTTGGACAACTGAACTGCATGAACGTCGGACCACATTGCAACATTTGCAACATTTCAGTGTGTGTATTGGTGGGTATAGGCAGCATGTGTGTGTTTGTGCCACTCTGGCGCACTCCATACTCACCATACCCTGGGCGGCGATGAGTGCAGCCAGGGTGCTTCTCCCTGAGGTGCCGGGGGTACAGAGAGACAGACGGACCTCCTGTCCTCCCACCAGCGTTCGGTCCATCTCGATGAGCACGGCCTCCGCCTGCTCTGCGCTCTCATACTCCACCACACCGAAGCCTCGGACTGGGCTGCCCTCATCCTGAGCAAGCTGGAAGATACACCAAAGAAAAAAAAATCAACACTAATGAGGACAGCTTTTTAATTACGGATACAGCTTTTTAAATCGACCCAGATATGATTTTAAAACAAGCATACTGTGAGCCTCAATGTGAAACTTTTAACAGTACAAATCATTAAGCTCAAAGCAAACGGATCAGTAAACAAAGAGGTTGGGAGTTTTTAAAGTCACAAATCTCAGCACACAGGACAATGCATGATATTGACTTATAGTCTCAACCCCTCACATTTAAAAAAACAGTAGACACACAATGCATGGTGGCTCCCTTTTATGCTTCAGGGACAAGACACTTATTGACCATTTCATTTAACCAATAAGATTATTTATTCTCCTGCAGCAGCTTTGCTCCAAGAAAAGTTTAATTAGAGCTCCACTGTCTGATACCTCTGAGAGATGTGTAGTCTGAGTTCTCTTGCTGGGGAACAGAATTATCTCATAATTACTTGGGTTACATTCAGATAATTATAAGGGTTATAATCACAAGCTGGCGCCTTTTGTCACCTGTTCCTATGTTCAAGTGTCTCGTGAACATATAAAGGTATGTTGGGTGATTTCATTTGTTTGCTGTTCCTGACATCTTACTACTTAGCAGCACTTTCATGTGTCTCCTCAGAACACCAGCCTCCCTGGTTTGAATCTGACAACCAGCTGGGAGCTTTTCTGCGTGAAGGATTGATGTTTTTCTTTGGCCCGGTTCACTTTTTTTTTTTTTCTCTGTTTCACAATCCAAGAACATAACAGGTTAATGAATTGGAGTCTCTAAACTGCCGGTAAGAGTGAATGTGATTGTGCGTCAGTCCTGTGATTAACTGTGGATCTCCACGCCTCTCAAACCCTGAACCAGATAAGCTACTATTAAGCTGTAACAGTTCATGAATTTGTACTGAACCGTCATGGTCTGGAACTTTGAGCCCTACACCACTTGCAAATTATGTTTATGTTAGCACAAAGAGCTGATTTGCAAAATGACGAGCTGGAGCTGGAACATCTGCCCGCCTCTTTTCAGTCATTAGGGAAAATCCAATCAGCTACAACAGCGACAGAGACAGAGTTGTAGATGACAGAGACCCTTGTGTCACCAAATCAGCTCTGACTCTTAAGCTGGCATTGCTACATTTTCTTGGAACCTTGGTGCCTTCAACCAGCTTGCATTCCCACCAACTTTGGGCCAATCACTGTCATCAGTTGTGTGTCATTAATGGAGGCAGTTGCAGAATGACCTGCAGAGAACGAGACAACTCCTTCAGTTCTTACTTGAGGTCGAGGTGAACCTGCTAGTATTTGGTTGCAGTTGGGAATCAAATTTTCAAGTCTGAAACCAATTTATATTTGGTCAAATTGCTCCAAACAGTTCAAAGTTAGGTACCCAGACTGGAAGTGAACTGTTCCAATGATAGTGGAACATGGAGAATTCACACTGAAACATGTGCGTACATGCTACATGTAACAGATGCAGACAACTGATCTATGGATTCTCTGAAGTGCTACTATACACTGACACAAAACATGGCTTGAACCACTGAAATGAACTGTTAGACTACTGAATCCTGACAAAACACCTTAGATCTGAGAAACTGACACTAAAACCTAGCGCCTGTGCCCATTTTCTTCTCCCAGACTTCACCAGCTATCTGCAGGAAAGACAAACGAACACACCACTGGAGACATTAGCTGAGAGCACAGACCGGTTTTAATGAAGTCATTGTATTTTATTTAGAGTGGCTTGTCTCCTCCATATGCAAGAGGAAATGTACTCACTGCTAATTGTAATCATCTGATATAAGCTGTGTGTTGCTTAATAGAAACTCTATTATCTCCTCAGCAGAGAGAACAAAATGCCTGGAAACTTTTTTTTTTTACTCCGTCTTTTAATAAATCATCAGAGTGAGTAAAAAAGCTCCCTGCAAACAGCCTCTTTTCTATTTCTGCACCAGGTCCACAGCTCTGTCTGAAGAGTGATACCATTCATCCAGGAAGCAATAAAAATGAATTCAGTGGTCAAAATGGGAGCTCCCCCAGTAGCCAAAGTTACCATGGTGACACACTCATGAGACCGCGAAGCCAGCAACAAGTCCAAAAATGCTAGCTCATTGCTAATTCATGCTTACCCATAATGTCTTATGAGATTTTAGGTGAATGGAAATTTTCATCAAAATCAGCAAGGATCAGAGCAGAACAAACAGTGTGTGTGTGTGTGTGTGTGTGTGTGTGTGTGTGTGAGTGAGAGAGAGAGAGAGAGAGAGAGAGAGAGAGAGAGAGAGAGAGAGAGAGAGAGAGAGAGAGAGAGAGACAAGACAGTAACTGACAGTGACTGACTGTGTTGTGGCTGGGGTAGAAGAGCTTGTGTCAGCTCCTTTTGTCAAAAAAGAAAGATAAAAGAATGACATGATGTAAAAGATTCATTCTCTTCCAGCACCTCTCCAGGGAGTGACACACACACACACACACACACACACACGCGCACACACACACACACACACACACACACACACACACACACACACACACGCACACACACACACACACAGCGTGTAAAAGAAAACAAAATACAGACTGTTCTGAGCCAAAATACTATCTCCTGCTTTCAATTTAAAGGCCACAATGAGGGAAACGTTGACATGACGCATTTCCTTTATGGTTAGTGGTCAATAATCTGTTCTGTCCAGGCCAGACAGTCCTGCTGACCAGTAACATTACATCCACAGGAGACAGATGTTACTGTCGAGAAGGTTCAGTCATTTCCACTGCATGAGGAACATCTTAATAATGCAAGCCGGCTAATAGCTTAAAGCTAATGGATGATAATGGCTAATGGTTAAAACACACCACTTGACCTATTGTTGGTCATGGCTGAAGTCAATTAAAATACTGAAATAAACATGAGGGGTGCTCGATTTCTTTTTTTTTTTTAAAGAATGTGTCCACAGTGAGACACTGTAAGTACCTGGTGCAGAGATTAAGTGTCTCTGAGCTATTAGAGGCTATTTTTGTCCGACTTGTTTTTTGATAAATTAACAGTGCACTGACTTATTAAAGCTTCTGTTAGAGACTTTTAGCACTCAGAGCAGAAATAGAGGGGCAACTCGTCTGGCTAGATGGACTACTAGTTATTGGTATCCACCCTGGATATCGATCCTCCCCAAAAAATACCTGCCAGTGTAATGCTATTGAATATAACCACATATATATATATATATATATATATATATATATACACACACACACACACACACATATATATAAAATATTAAAAATAAATCAGATAAAATAAACTAAACCAGAGAGCTGGAGATAAGAAGAAAGACAACATGAATCAATAAGTAAATGATGAAGGTAGTTCTGTGCCACTTCAATTGTCCTCTTATGAAAGGGGCTATTTTGAAGAGTCTGAATGTCTTTATTCTCCAGACCAAACTATGCCTTTATTGCTCTGCCTGGAATACGCAATGCTGCACAGGCACAGCAGGAAAGGATCCAAACACACGGACAGGAAGCCCATTTCTGTGGGCAGAAAGAAGCTTTATTAATTTTACTATTTTTTGCAATCAATGAGCTGTTGTCTTTCTCTTTTGTTACCCAGGGCATCTCTGAAAGTCATTTTCCCAGAGGCTTCATAAGTGCACTAAGTATAAAACAATTATTTTATTTTATTTTTTACATCTCATCGGCCCATTATTTTCTTGATTGTTTGGTCTATGAAATGTTGGCCTGCACAGTACGGTAAAAAATAAAATATAAATTGGGAGAAAGCTATTACACGAAAATGGTCACAGGCTGAACCTGACTGGATAAATATTAGTACTGCCGATCACTACTTTAAGGGCTGATAAATTCCTGCAATACTGGAAAGAATGGATTGGAGTGTGTTTCCTTACAAGATGATGGCTGACCCTTTATTTCATGAACTGACATTTATATCGATCAGAACACCAACTATATAAATAGGCCCAACAGATGGTTTGTTCTGCTGTGTTCACCTGTATTTCAATGTTATCTTGTGGAAGAAGAAAACTGCATACATCAATTAATAATACTACAATTGCAATAGGATTCATGTTTATTGGGGATGATCCTTTAAGCATACCAATTTTTTTTGTACCAAAAATGATTTCTTGCATCTGGGGAGTAAGATTAGTAAGTCAGGACATCACTGCAGCACAACGGTATTTCACTGTAATGAGGTTCTGTCACACATTTTACCAGCTTCTGGGATCTGAGATATTGCGCTTGGCCGTATTGCAATTTATATCATACTTTGATTAATTGTGCATCTCTAATAAAATATGCAAAAGCTGCTTCCAAAAGGCCAAAGAAAATCTAGTTATTATCACAGCAGACCAAGTACACTACCGAATGGTCACATATGAGAAACTCGTACCACTGAATCTTCATTTTTTTTTTTTTTCTTTTTTCTGTTGACAATAATCATTTCCATTTTCGTTTCCATTTTAAAGCACACTGTGTGATATTAACAGCATTTACAAGTAGGGAAACTAAAGCACTATATTTCGGAGGACTTGTGATTGCAATTCAACATGCAAAATATCATATAATCACACTGAAATACAATCAGAGACATATCTATTCTAAAAATGGACAGATTATGAGTCAGTGCGAGACAAATGTACTTGAACTTTCTCAGCCTGAGCGCTGATGCATTTCACCGTCAGAGCTCAATCAAGTGGCCCTCCACTCCCTCCCTCTACCCCTCCTCTCATTCGTCTGCTGCCCCTCCGGTCTGAACAGAGGATGGATGGATGGATGGAGGGAAAGAGGGAGAGAGCAAAATGGATGTATGTGTGGAGGAGTAGGTCGATAGGCTATTATCATCAGCATACATTAAACAAAATGTATGGAAATGACCTGAACCACTTTACCTCTTGAGAGATGGATTGATGGATGGAAGATGATGGGGAGAGAAAGTAAGAGGAGGAGAAGGAGGAGGAAAAGAAAAACCATGAGTGATTGATGATACTGACGGAGGACATGAGCCAGAAAAGACAAAAGTGAAAACATATAAAAACTTGCTAAATCATTATTTTTGTGTGCAAACACAACAAATAAGACAGAGTGGTGAGAGTGTGTGAACTGAGAAACATACATTACATATCAAATTGGTTTCAAATTGGATTGTGTGCAAATGGTATTCAAGCTGTCATCAGCATTGTGTGTGCGTGTGTGTGTGTGTGTGTGTGCCTGAGTGAGTAATGATGTGAAAACTGAGCTTCTCTCTACTCAAATTGTTCTCAAACTCCACTCACACTACATAAAATATTCAATCATTACTCAGATCCGCACAAACAATTATGTAAATCTAAAGCAGGCCCGTGTCTGCTGAATGTGAGACTCTGTGCCGTCTTGTATTTCATGTATCAAATTCCTCCAAAGAATACCAATACATTTAGCATTTTTGCTGTCTGTCTTATCAAGGTGACAAGAAACAGAAACACGTGCTGCATGGAGGACACATGACAACAAAAAATTACAAATCCAAGACACTGAGTAGCGTGTCCAGCAAAGAAATCCCACTGACTCCTGCTCTGTGTCTATTAGGGGACTGATCTAAAATACCAAATGTATCAAAAGGTACATTTTCTGTATTATGGCTGGTTTGATTGCAGCTTCCAGAATTTTCATGGAGCCGTGAGAAGCCAGCTGAATATCTGAAATTTAATGAGCAGGTAAATGTTAAGCCTGCATCGTATGACTATATTTAACAGGCAGCATGGAAGACTGTCTTCAGGGACCTTTCTTGGAGTCATTTACTGTAAAGACTGAATATGTGTGAATAACCAAGAATGTTTAGCAACTGTGGTACACTTCCTTCATTTCTGAATACACTAAATTTTTTTCACTTACACGTGCCAGACTTGTTTTTATTACTGGAACCAGCACTTATCGTCAATGCTGATTTATCTGCCAATCATTTTCCCGATTAAACTGTTTGTTTTCTGGTCTATAAAATGTCACAAAGTGGTGTTTCTCAAAGACCAAGATGTCTTGTTTTGTCACCAACCTAAAGATATTCAGTTTACTCTTACAGAGGAGAAAAAGAAACTATTCACATGTTTCCAAGTAAAATGTACTCAAACCAATTAATTGTCAAAATTGTTGCTGATTCACAGTTACAAATAGATGAATCATTGCAGTTCTATTTTGCTCTCTTGTTCTACCCTTTAGTGTTTGAAATGTTAAAGGTTGAATATAAAAAAGTCGATTTTAAAATGGAACCTCTTCATAGTCATGGCCATCTATGACCTCTTACTATAATGTAATGCAGTTGCTCACCCTTGTCCTAAAGGTACAATTCAGAACAATCACAGAGTAATTAACTGCATAAATACTTCATTATGGTTCTTCATCCCTCATCCTGTAAATTACCCTTGATGTAAATCAAAAACAGATTGGCCCAGAAGTAATTCCTCTCCTGCAAAGTGTAATTACCTCACATTGGTCTAATTAACAGCGTATGCTTTTTCAGGCTACAGGTAGTAAAGCTGGAACAACAGATGTAACTAGACTGTCAATCAGCAGAGTATAAACCAACAGTCTCCTTTATTTACAACAAATTGATACCAGCCAGCCAAAGACACCTGATATTTTTTTTAATTAAGATCTATGCAAACACTGTTGAAAAACGGTGTTTCTTGCAATGTTAAAAAAAGTGAGAAAACATTCCTGGATTTGTGCCTTCATCCAGATCCACACAAAAAGTTAATTGGGCCTATTCTGGGCTGAGACCCATCAGCCATTCAAGTTGTTGTTTAACACTGCCAACCGAACTAACGACCGACTGCCCGCGTAATCCTGCGACTGACTAACCATGAAAATCCTCCCACTGACCGACCGGCCAACCGTGTAGTCCTACCGTCCATGTCACTTTGCAAACTGATTGCCCAACTGACTGTGTAATCCTGCCAACCACCTGCCTGCCCGCTTGGCCAACCAACCAACCTACCTACATTACCAACCAGCTTTGTGAACCTGCTGACTGGCCAATCGATCAATCATGGGCTTTTAAAATGACCTTCTTGGTGGAGGTAACTTACTTACGTCACCATAAAGGTCTATAAAATGATGTGTAATTCACATCAGGTTTTTCTGTCATTGTGGATGTGGCTAACATCTAAAGTGAGCAGTGTGAGTCCGATGTAGCACTTCATGGTTTTTGTACAGATGTAAAGTTGCAACATAAAGAAATGTTCACTTTCAGCTTGGTATTGTTGAAATGTACTTAGCTCACACTTACTACAGCGATGAGGATGGATTTGGGCTGGACTGACTGATATATAATTGGCTTGTGTGCACTAAAGCCCATAAACAAGAACGGTTGTGCAAACATTGTTTAGTTCAGTTCTTTAACATCACAACGATGAACTTTAAACGATACCGGTCTCATTTGTGCTATTTTCCAGATGTAATAAGCCTGTCGCTGTGTATTGGAAATAAGAGAAAGATGGATAACGTGTACAAGTTACTGCATAATGTTGGAATACATGTGCTGGAATTTAAGCTACAGTATTTTGTAACATCATAATCTCTTGACTTGTACTGAAACATTACCTACTATCCCTGCCTTTGACAACATAATCATGATGAGTCAAGCCAGAGTGCTGCAGCACTCAAGAGGCAACTTGAATTTTAGTATAATTACCAGCTAATAATTTACAGTTGACAAGCCACTTTTTGCTTGTGTGATTTGACAGCCTGCCACTGAACCTCATTTTGAGTTTCAAACATTAACGTCTTCAAGCCCTGTCTGCAGAGTCTTCGAGGAGTTTGCAGTTAATGAACCCGACGATCGAATCACAGGACACCCTGGTTGATGTTTCCATCTCGTGTTTTGTGTTGTTTGCGGTTTCAATCGCAGAAAATGTTTTTGATGATTAATAAACAGCATCATTCTGAGCAACGGAGAAAAACATAAAATCTGATGGACAAGATGGACAGAGATGATACGTGGCGGCTCTTATATTTAGATGCAGCAGAGAATGCATCTTAAATACTGTATGTGAGTAACCTGATGTTCTGCTATTGAAGTTTGTTGCTTTGTTGCAACCAACACAGGGTTGCGCAACGAAATGCAAGCTGTGGATGCTTTTGCATATTTCTGTGGTACAGTGCGGAGGGTTTTAAAGCCATACCTCAACTGACATCAGCAAGTATAACTGATTCAATAGGTGAAACACAGTATAAGCTGCAGTCACCAAGGCCAAACAGGTGTTTAACAAATGACTAAAGCTGAATGTTATCAGCACAGCAACACAAAGACAGCAGCGGTTTGTAAGGAGAAAAAGACAGGAGTCAATGAGTCGATATCCTCTGATGTCACAGCTCTGTTTTGCAGGTATCGACTCCAAACATAGCCACTCAGTAATCAACGGTCTTTTCCCAAAGGTGTTATGTACAGTATATGTGTGTGTGTAGGTATGTGTGAGAGTGCGCAGAAGTGAAGAAACCAAAGATGCTAAGCTAGCTATCAGTGCGTCTGACAGCTCCTGACCCTGAGTCGTGGTCCCCAGCCAAGAGATGCTGACAGAGTCACTGGCAGGTCGAAGACTGTGTAAAACCCCCCGACGGTGTGTCAGTGTGTGTGTGTGTGTGTGTGTATTTGTGTGCGTGTCTGGCAGAGTTTAAATGGCTACATCAGCTGTCTGAACTGAGTGATGAGGTCACGACAGCCCTGTCACAGCTGTCTGTGACAAAAGGTACATGACCCGTCATAGTGACAAGTATAAAATGTTGAGTGCGTGATAATAAGAGTGAGGACAAAACCTGAGTGATTGAAAGTGTGAGTATAATTACTGAAGATAAGATAAGCAATGATGAAATAATCAAAGAATCATTTGTCTTCATTTGGGGATCTCGTATGAATTAATGCTAATCGTCGAGCTTGAAACTTACCAACAACAAATGTAATTGAAGGTTTTTCTGTATTTCTGTGTGCAGCACGGCAAAATTAAGCATGACACCCACCTTTTGCAGTTATATCATAACTCTGAGAACACTGCAAGTTTCACCAAAGGGGGGCAATAATTGTGTCAAGCGTCTAAAGACTGTGCACGGAAAGACTAATTAGCTGTGTGATAATCAGTGCAGATGATTGTGAGGAACATGTTGTTCCGTCTGAATAATATCACATTTCAAAATTAATTCAAAATTAGCTTTTTCTATTGCTTCCGAGTTAAAGGGATAGTTTGTGTTTTTTGAAGTGGGGTCATATAAAGTACATATCTATAGTCAATCTGTTCTCTACCATCATCACCGATCAGCGTAGCCTCAGTTTGGAGAAGTAGAGAGCTGGTCCAGCTCAGACACTCAGCTTTGTACTGCAGTGAACGGGGTTCAGAGAAAAAGCGAAATAAACCACCTAAAACAAGGCCCACCTTAAAAAATCTACAACAGTTCAAGTGTACGTTGTACAGGGAAAATTCACACCGCTTTACATCGCTGTCAGACCTGCCTTTCTTTTGGCACTACATTTTCTCAACCGTTGGACCTCCGTATCCCTATGCATTAGCGCAACAGGTGATCTGTGAGCGGGGAAATACAGTGTGAGGCCCCGTTGCTTGATGAGGGATTTACTTTCGATCAAAACCAAACTTAACAATTTCAGACACAGACCGTAGAACCTACATAGCCATATGCATTAGCGCAACTGCGTAGGGATACAGAGGTTCTACGGTTGAGAAAATGTAGTGCCAAAAGAAAGGCCGAATTTTCCCTTTACAATGTACACTTGAACTGTTATAGATTTTTTAAGGTGGGCCTTGTTTTAGGTGGTTTATTTAGCTTTTTCTCTGAACCCGGTTCACTGCAGTACAAAGCTGAGCATCTGGGCTGGAGCAGCTCACTGCTTCTCCAAACTGTGGCTGTGCTGATCGGTGATCACGGTAGGGAACAGACTGACTATAGATATGTACTTTATATGACCCCACTTTAAAAAACACTAACTAACCCTTTAAATTGTCTACATTTTGTCTGACAGCATAATGAAGCTCACGCTAGCTGCCCTAAGAACCTCTCTGGTTAATTGGTGAAAAGTGCTCATCTATAAGGTCCTTGTCTTATAAATCTTTGTGTCCATCCTATTCAGTCAGAGGTGAAGTAAGTATTTAGAGCCTTTACTTCAGTAAAAGTGCTAATATTACGATGTTAATATACTGCTGTCCTTGAATTGATAGTTAAAGTTAAGATAATATGTGTAACAAGATCATAAAGTGCATTGAAATATTAAAACTAAAGGTACTAAATGCAAGAAAATGTCCACTATGACCAACAGATTACTCTTACTTATTATTATTCTTACTACATTTACTGTATAGGATTATTTTCACTCTAGATAAACCAACTGATTATTTTCTCAGTTATCGATTGACTGTCTGGCTCTGAAAAATAATGTCATAATTTCCCAGAAACCAAAGAGAAAGTTAAAATGCTTGCCAAACAAAGATTAAGTCTATGATAAAAACTAATTTTGTCAAGTCTGTCACGTGTTTTGTGTCCAAAAGTCTTCATTTGTAAAGTAACCATAGTAGCTGTCAGACACATGTAGTTAAAAAGGTAGAATATATAGACGGTCATTCAGAGTGTTACACAAAATGTAAGGTGAGGGTTGCTGCAATGCACTGTTTCACAGCATGAAAAACTGAAGATCATCATGCCTTTACATCTGCATATCAATGCAATGGAACGTTACTGTATTAATGTCATCTTAAAAATATTAAGTTTTAAGTCTGTCAGGATGTTTTTTGTGTAAAACAGTAACAAAGCACATGTTCAACAAAGAGCCTTCTGTTTTCCTCCTATTAAAATATGTTTGGGTTGAATTAATTAGTTTGTGCCAGTGACGTATCTTTTTACTTTTAGTTTGAAAAACCCGCAAGAACGACCGAGTGTCTCCAATTGCTCTCTCTCACAGGCACAAACTCAACCACGTGTTGAAATAAATAACCACATGTGGTGGCAGAGATCACACCATCAGGTTAATTTATTTACACACTTCAAATCCTGTTTTATTTTGATTCTTTCATATGGTGTTTTATATGTTGTATTTTTACTATTTTGTGATTTTGTGCAGCTGCTACTTTGACCAGGTCTCTTTTTTAAAAGCGATCTTGATGCCAGTGGGACTAAATGGTAAAATAAAAGTTAAATAAAATAAATATGTCAATTTTATCTATCATTTTTGACACTGGATTTTGACTGACAGGCTGGCTTGGTCACTGTACCAACATATGACATGGACAACATTATTGAGCCAGAAAAGAGCATATGTTTCTGCTCAGTCTGCCACTGACTTGCCCTGTGGTCTTCTCATTAACCTGTCTCCAACTGTACTCAAACTTCTGTAACATCCATCCTTGTGCTCCTTGATGTGCCGCTCCATCATTTAATAGATATGACTGACACATTTGATTTTTTTTCCTTAAAATACCAGTAAAAGTGATGTTTTTCCCCTTTTCTCAGCCATCACGAATACATTTACAGTTGGAAAATGTGCCAATAATCTTCTTTCCTTGACTGACACTCTACCTCTCTTCACCATTTCACTTCAGCTGTCCATCTCCACCTGCCTCCCTCTCTCCTTCTATTAGGCCTAACACTGTCAGCCCTCTCCTCCCTCGCTCCATCCTGTCTCTAATAAGTCTGGCATTCTCAGCACCGTCTTCCCTCCTCCCTTCTATCCATCCCTCCTTACTGTCTCCATCCTGCTGTCCTTCTCTCTAATATGGTTGACATTTGTTACCCTCTCCTCCTCCCTCCATCTCTCCTGGCTGACTCAAGCTAAAGTGCTGCCTGGAGGGCTCTTTCGTGGGCAGCAGAATTATCGGGCTCAGGTCCAAGGCCACAGGTTAAGTGCACTCTGAACAGTGGAAAAGTGACAAGAGGGCTGAGTTGCACCTGAGCACAGAGGAGGATGTTTATGTAAGACAGACTGCCGTTAGGTGATAAAAAAGACGAGTCAATGTGCAACCAAGTAGACAAACTTCTTTTAAGGTATCGTGATTCATCTGGTCAGGGTATTAGAAACACCTTGGCCTGCAGGAAGCTTTATGGTGAAAAATGTTTAACCAGACACATTGCACTAATCACAACTGAGTATGTGCCCTAAAACTAAGCAGGTACGCTGGGAGATTTTGTTGAACGCCTTTCAACAAAATGAAATTAAAACCAGATGCATCCCCAGTGTTCACACACTTGTCTAGCGGACAAATTTGCACAGCGTCTGCACACGAAACATCAGCAAAGCATCAGCTTTTACATAACCTTCACATCCACTTGTCATGCAGAAATGTGGAAATGTTCATTCATGTATAATTATACATATATAGTAAGATGAGACTGTAAATAAAGCTGATGCAATAAACACATAAAAGAGAAAAATGTTCGCATAGCTTTCCCATAAATGACAAAAACAAACTGTGCAGTGGTTCCGTCATTTTAACCACTTTTTCCCCTGAAAGTTTGAAATGTTTCCCCTGAAAGTTTAAATGTTTGAAAGCACAGGAAGTAAAGCGTAGTGGTCTATAAGAAAATTTAATACTTTAAATTGGTTGGTCTGTAATACGCTGCTCAGTTGCTTTTAAAAGGTGCAATATGTACAAATTGGCCACCTGTCAAATTCAGACTAAGCAAACTTGGGGCAGTGCAACCGCTAACTTCTGCTAACTGTCTCTAGAGGTGAAAAGCACTTTTATGAGAAGGGATGTTCTGGGGTTTAGCATGTGAGCTGAGAGTGTAACTTGGAAACTCATTTATTTTGGACACCAGGCTACAAACACAATGCATTTTCTTTTCTTTTCTGTAGTGAGCGGTGTGTGATTACAGTTGAGCAGGGTGGAGTCCAGAGGTGGAGTTAATGGAACGGCCTGGAGTGGCTTTGAGCAGGGGAGCGGAGGCAAACACCTCTGTGAGGGAGGACGGTAATTCTCAGCACTCCACTGCTCTGGCTGGGGCTAGCTGGTTAGCATGCTAACTTCAGTAGACATCTCTGCACGATACATAAACATCCTTGACATAAGGTTAAAAACTATGATTTTTTTTTTTGTGTGACCCAAAACTGAAGTACACGACACGCATAACTTACTGTGACCTTTGCATACCGTTTCATCCCTACTGGTGTGGTTAGCCTATGTCACCCAAACTAAACTCAAAAGAACCCAAAGAACTGAAAAGCAGAAGTCATGGTTAAAAATGACTTTGCAGAAGTGTCCCACACAGGCAGGTTAGTCAAATCATTTAATTGCTGCCTGCTCATTGGTGTAAAGGCCTTTAAAGCTTTGTCCCTCATTCTGGTGAGTTCATGCTGAAATGCAGCAATACACAAACACATTGGCAGGCACATATTGTACAGGACATAAAAAAACGCTGAACCATAGGTCAAAGCCTGCTGGCTCTGCAACAGCGAAGCAACATGAGCTAAACACCCACAAAGCATCATGGGACCAGGATGATGTGGGTGTATTGATTTCTATGTGGGAGTGGGGCAGAGGGGTGGAGCTAAAACGGGAAATGCAGGAGATGACAGATGCACATCGAGTGATGTCTAAATGGGCATGTGGGGGTGGAGTGGATGTGCTGGGCCAGGGTGGTGTGCATGTATGATAAAAACAAACAGAGCAGAGTGGGTGGGTGGCGAGGGGGGGGAATGAAGGGCGGGGCTCGTGTCACAGCAGCCACACCTCACCATGGAAACGGTTGCTTGGTGATACTGCGATGATAGCCGAGGGACGCTGACCCCTGAATGTTATATGAGAACCTCTCACCTGCTGGTGTTTGACTGATAAATGTGTGTGTGGAGGGAGTGTGCGATACATATTACAAAGAACAGATCCTTCAGAGGAGTCTGTGTGTCACTATCAACTAAAAACATCTCCTTTACAGCTGTTGCTTCACTATGAGGTGCTGAGAAAATGAAAACTGAATCGCAACATTTATCTCAAACATTAAGTCTCACAGCATAGACGTGAGTTCAATGAGCCGTAACCTCTTAACATAACTTTTGCATCAGCGATCTTGCTCGTATGGAAACTTAAAAGACCCTGTTACTTTTCTGTTGGGCTGTTGTCATCCTTGCTAAATTGTCTGTCATATTTTGATGTTTTGACGCACCGTGGAATGCCACGATTTAATAACTTTTCAGTGTGATACACTTAAAATGCAAACAGCCACAGAATCTGTATGTCTTTACACACTCACCTGGCAGAAGACAGGTTTATAGGTGTCAGAGAAGAGCTGGGTCAGTTCTTCAGAGTCGCACAGGTCCAGCGGCAGCCGGTTCACACACAGACACTTGGAGTGCAGGTTCTCCTCTTGGCTCAGCTGGTTGACGTCCATCCACTGCACCATCAATGAGCGATCGCCCTGCGCAATCAAATACCGTGATATTGAATCTGTGTTTCTGAACCTTGAGCACAGTTCACACTCCTACGCTACATAAATACCCTCTAAACTCTGCATCCATTAAGACAGAAATTTGTGAATATGGATACACTTGCTATTATGTATTCACCCTCTTGGCTCTAAAGAGCTGTTTTGAAAGCTTGTCAGCTCTTCAGCTGCACCTCCATCAACATGTTTTGTTTCACAGCTGGAGATGATCACAAATGCAAGGTCAGACTAACCATTGAATAATCTAAAGTAAACAGATTCCAGAGCACTAAAATTAGATGATTTCTTAGATGGTTTCTTCGTTCAGCACTTCTTCCCACATTTTTCCTCTGCAATTTTGGACTTTATGCTCAAATTGAAACCAAAGTCAACCTGTATTTGTGCTGATCATCTGTTTTCCCCCTTTGTGGCCAATTTCTATCAATCCTGACTGATGATTACAAGTTTCAGCCAAGGTGTCTGGGAGTAAACAACTCATCATGAGGATGTGACAAAACTCAAAGATATCATGATTATTGTTTCTGCTCATTTTTCTTATGTTTGAATCAAAGCAGACCAGCTGATGGGAGTTTATTTGGGAGCTAAATTTAATAAAAGAATAAAACATGTTACCTGCTTTGTGCTGGTTAATAGTCCAATCCGCTAGTAATAAAATCCACTCTTAAAATCACAGAGAGCTAACACAATTAATCAATTGGATGTTGACCATCAAATCAATGGCCATCTATTTTCATAATCAAGTCACTGGTTTAAATAATAAAAAAAACAAAAATTAAACAAAAAAACTGATTCCAGATCTTAATGTGAATATTTTCTGGTTTTGTGGCTCCCCTATGACAGTAAACTGAGTATCTTTAGCTTGTGAGCACAACATGACACTTGAGAAATTCATCTCATTTTATTGACTAAACTAAATCTTTCCAATAAAGGAAAATAAATAATTAGTCTCAGCCCTTAAATCATATTAAACGTTCCATATATGAGATTGTGAACATCAATAAATCTGCCAACAACTATTAGCTTCATAAAGATACATAGGAACAACATCATCCTGTGTGTTGTTTTTCAAGGCTCTCAGTTCTTTGTTATGGTAGCCAGGTTCATACACATGATTTGACTCAGAGCTGATTTTTACTCTTCTCAACATGCAGGTAACTTGACATTGCTAGATGTTGCTAAATGCTGTGTATTGCACCTTTAAAGTGAAACTCGCGACCAATGCAACCAATCCTTTTTTTGTGAATGTATATGAGTCAAACCTTCATGTAAAAGCATAATCATGATGAAAGAGGCACTTTTAAGATTTATCGTATTTTTGTTTCGTTTTCAATGCTTGGGGCACATTAGTGATCACATCAAAATCGTTCTTTTTAAAACACTAAGAAGGCTCGACACAACATGAAACTTTGCTCGTAGTATCACCAGGGTCTCTACACAGGAACACGAGCATTGAGAGCATTGTTTGTGTACACAGAGTTTACTAAAAAAGAAAGCTTTTGAATATGAGGCTCCCCCTTCAACTTCATAGTCAATATTGTTTTTCGCTAAAACAACAAATTATCCGTGCATTTATATGGAACTAAGCTTTAGGAGCATTCCACCTTCGGAAATCGACACTTCTCACTGGCAGGAGTGGAGGAAACTTCTGCTAATGTGAGTCTTTTTAGTAAACTCTGTGTACACAAACACTGTTCTCAATGCTCGTGTTCATGTGTAGATACTCTGGTGATACTACTAGCAAAGTTTCATGTTGTGTCGCGCCTTCTTAGTGTTTTAAAAAGTACGATTTTGATGCTATCATAAAAGTGCCTCATGCTCTCCCATTGAAAATGAGTTTGAACCTAAAACAAAAACACGGTAAATCTTAAAAATGCCTCTTTGTCGTAATTATGCTTTTATATGAAGGTTTGACTCATATACATTCACAAAAAGCCTAGGTTGCATTTTGGCGAGAGTTTCACTTTAAGTTAAAATGTGAGGTTCAATTTTTCAAGCAGTATAAACTAAACTAAACTAAACTAAACTAAACTAAAATGAATTTTTTGAACTCAAAGAGGCTTTAAAGAAACATGACCCCCTCAAAGAACACCTTACTGTCCATAGCAACAACACCAAATAATCAGACATGACCAGATCATATTTTAACAACTGCTTTAACATACCAGCGGTCGGCCCAGCAGCTCAGAGCGGGCCCGTGAAGCAGAGTCCTTCTTCATGTACTCAACAAACCCATATCCCTTGGAGTGACCTGTCAGCTCGCTGTACACCAGGAAGGAGCGCTCGATGTTTCCGTAGGCGCGTACCAGCTCCTCAAACTGCTGGGCAGTGAAGGTGTGGGGCAGGTTGGTGAGGCAGAGGAGGGAGTCGGTGGGCTGCAGGGTGACGTTGATCAGGCGCCCCCGGACAGTGCTGTGATGGAGGGAGCGGATGGCATCCTGAGCCTGGTCCCCGTTCAGCAAAGTCACAAAGGCTGGAGGAGGGGACATTATGGAGACAGCGACGAGTGGAACAGACAGAGACGAGGACAGACATGAAGAAAGAGGTGCACAGACATAAATGGACGGGGACGTGTTGGGGGACACACACAAACATACATTTAAAGCAGACATTCAAAAACAGGCAGAAAGCAGTTCGTGGGGGGGTGCAGAATGGACACACAGTCAGAAAAACATGCAAAAAACAACTCACATGAAAAGCAAAAAATAAAATGAATAAAATAAATAAACAAATGAATAAATAAAAGACAGGCCGCATGTGGCAGAGTGAAAAAAAAAAAGAGAGATAAAATTTGGGCACAAACAACCAAAATGACCGACAGACAGTAATATAGACAGACAGACAGACAGACAGACAGATACACAGAGAGAAAGACAACACATTAGCTAGAAAGCCAATAGGGGGCCACTATGTAGGGGGAATCCACTGTGACACACACACACACACACACACACACACACACACACACACACACACACACACACACACACACACACACACACACACTTTATCTCATTTAAAAATGACATAGTGACTGGTGTACATGTAAATATTTGTACAGTGTAAGAGATGTTCTGATACAATGTTTTTTACCTTTTGATGAAAAAGTAATCAGCAATCATTTTTATTTAAAATCTGACTAATATTTGATTTTTGGAGCTGATGCCAAAACATATATGTATATAAGGGAGTGAAATATTGGCCAATATGCAAATATTTTTGGCAGTGATGATGTGGTTATGAACCACTTAGATAAAAGGTGATCAGTGTAGAAACAGTAAACTGTAAATTTATTAATTATAAATCAGAAATAAGAATTTTGTGGCGTTGTGTTTTCTTGAACCCGGAATTTTTCGTATCAGCTCATATCGACAACAAGTGATCGATGGACAAGGACAAACTCTTCCTTGGAGAGCACTCCAGGATCAGCAGCGACCGATGGAAGACATGGATGTAGCGTTACTCGTCCTGAACAGGTTGTTAATGTGATTTGTAAGTTTAATGTCAAATCTGCATCTTTATCCCTTCTTCCAATCACTGCCTGTGTTTCATGTTTGTTTTCACTTCGCTTTCCTGAGCAGCCAGATTTAATTTTTGTCCTGTAAAGCAGCAGAGGTTATCAGTCTCAGTGTTTGTCTGTAGCCTCTCGCACTGATACAAGTCTGCTGGGAAGACTTTGATATTTTATGCTTCGAGTCAGCAAAGCTTCAGTAAGAATTTCCAGCAGGCGACACCGAGCTCAATGATTGAAAGAGGAAAAATAACACAGTGTTTAAAGGCCCATTAATGAAACCACACACACACATTCACATAAAACTGTTATAAAGCTGAAGAGGAGAAACAGAGTGAATGTACAGAATATTAAAAAAATGTATTAAACTTCAAACAACCTCACATCAAAACAACCAGAGATGGATTCATGGTCTGTGAAATGAGGTGCTGATAAATTCATTGTGCACGTGTGTGTGTGTGTGTGTGTGTGTGTGTGTGTGTGTGTGTGTGTGTGTGTGTGTGTGTGTGTGTGTGTGACTGACAATAGAGAGAAGAGGTAAAGGTGTGTCAAGAGACTGGTGTTTGTAGTGTTACACAGGTTGGATATTTAAGAAAAGAAGGGTTCTCAGCTCAACACTGCACAGGCTGAAGCTGTTTACCACTCATCCTATATACAGAACATAACATACACACTCCTGACGAGATGATCCGTCTAAGAAGTCAGAATCATAAAGTCCAAGCAGATAACCCTTTTAAATTTAAAAGACTTTTCATCACCTCCCTAACAACTCAAGCTAGAACTATGAGGCAAAGCCCCGTGTCTCCACAGCCCTGCCGGACCTACTCACCAGTCAGTGTAGCGATTAACCTGCATTGTGCAGCTCTCAGCATTGAGCACTTAAATCCTTCAGCCGACACTGCTGACTAAAAGCACAAGTTCAGTTGTAGCATAACATAACTACAGCCGCCTCTGGCAAAAAACTCAAAAAAACATTTGAATAGTAAACATCGAACCGTGCTGCCATAGCAGGAACACGCAGGCCGTGGGCAAGGCCAGAACAAGCAAGCGCACAAATAACCATGCTTTTTGATAGTGAGACACCACTTGTGAGGCCCAGTGTAACCATGGTGATGTAGTTCAAATGCTTTGAGACAAGCAACCTCTCCTGACACCAGTGTTCACATTTTTACTGCATTATTTCTTGATATCCAGCAACAAATGATTAAATAAAGTTCATCACTGACTCATTGTACAATTGCATTGGTTTTTGGAAGAGGTCCATTAACGCGCACCGTGAACAACTAAAGACAGCTGTGACCTGCACCGTGAGCTTTTGACCAAGAGAAAAATATCACCATGAATCAGGCCGATGGCTTTTGTCAAGGCTCCAACCTCGACTGCGGTTATCCTGACCCTGGAGTTATGCACTTAAAAGCATCTTGAGAGTTCCACAGCAGCATACGCAACGTACAGTATGAACTGGCTGCTGTTCTGAAAACCAATGTGAGCCAAGAAGGAATCATGTTCTTGTCAACAGAACATGTCAACAGAATATTTCCATCTCATGTCTCATACAGATTACTACATGTTGGATGAGATGTAGGAATCTACTGTTCATTACTTGCTCCTTGAACTCATTGCCTGCCATGAAATTATCCCTTCCATGCAAACATAGTTTCCATATATATTTGAAGCCTAAAAATGGTAATTGGTGGTTAAATAAATAGTGTGTGAAGTCCATATCTTGACATAAATTAACAGTATTATTCACAGAATGTGATGCCATTTCAAAATAACTAGTGGTGTTAGATAAAGATATTTAAATGAAACATCAGCCACGAAAGACATTTGAGTATTTTTACACTCTAGTATCTTCGATGTGTTCCATTTCTGTGTTTCCATAATGATGCTACATGTTGGCAGTGAACATAAAAGCCCGGCAACAGGCCACTGTGGAGGACCATCTGACTGTCACTTGTAGCTCTTGTCTTCCATTACTGGTGATAAGACAGAGAAGCCAGATTCAGCACAGTGTTAAAATTCAGCATCGTTCAAGCAGCCAAAATCAAATAGGCTCCATCCTCCAATACTGACACAACTCCAATCATATGTACATGATTTATTACATTAATAAATAACATGATAACCAAATGACAAACATAAGGAAACTGGATAACTTGATAATGTGAAAAATATCTGTTTTTGATGAATTTCCAGTTTAGTAGGACATTTAAACATCTTAAAGTTCCACAAAAAATATAATATGGTTACAAAGTGATCGAACGGGTCATTGTGAACGTTTTAAGATAGTATGAGTGACTGAACGCCAAGCGCCGGGTGAGCTATAATCAGAATTTTCATTACTGCACCTCTGTTTCAAGTAGATATCCATGTAGAAAATCATGGTATGCACATTTGTTTGCCTTCATACCCAGTGTTTTTTTTAGCTATTCCAGACCAGCAGGTCATTTCCAGCCTACACTCCTCAATCTGCATAAACGCATGCGTAGGTGTTTGTCTGCGAGCCTGCTGTGTGTCAACGTGCGCATGTTGACATGGAAAGAACCCCGACAAACAGCAGGACAGGGACGAGAACGAGACAAGGAAATGAGCGGGTCATTTAGACTTTTCAGCACCTTCAGAATGATTGAGCGACACAAATAACATCACATAATGCCAAGTTCCAAAAGTTGAATGCTGGAGTTTAGATTTCAGAACCCACAAATCACTGAATGATTGTTTGTTAAATTATTCAAATGAAAACACTGGCAGCTGGTGTCTCTGCCACTCATCAGAGGGAGCAAACACAGCCAAAAAAACATCAGAGCTGTGAGTGATTTTTGGTGCTAAAAAATGGTCCTTCAATCACAAGCAGCGCTAAATATGATTACTCAGTCGGAGCTGGTCGCGTTGACAGTATGTAGCTTTCAGCTGAAGACAGAAGTTTTTGGCACCTTCACATCCTGAAGGCAAGACAACAAAGGTTTCAAAGCTTCAAAAGAAACGTCTCAAACCACCAATGAGTCATGAGTCACTCTTACACCATAACTGCGTATGCTCCCTACGTAATAATGGCGCCATAGCAACATATGATATTTCAAACTGAGCCAAAAAACTGTAAAATGTAAAACTAAACAGAATGTAGTCTTTTTGCAAAATATCTGTGTTTTAGCTACTTTGTTCCGGAGCCCAGGTAGGAATATCCTTTACACAGCCATGTGTTTCACAAAGTGCTGAACCTCGGCCCATTCTTGCGTGTGAAAGTCTGAGGCTTTCAAGGATGCCCCCTCCATTCTTAGTCATGATACTACCACCTGTTACCAGTTAGCCATTTAACCTTTGGACCGTTCCGCACATTTTAAACAGAGATTCAGAGCTACGAGGAGGAAACAGCACGATTATTGTCTTTAGCACTGATTTGGAGAAAGTGTCTGGAGCAAAAACACTGATTTGACTCAACCGTGGAGAAGTCAATAATAATGTTGCAGAACGGATTTGATACACTTTCTAGAGAAGTTTTGGGGCTGTGACTCTGGGTCATGACTGAAATCCACTGTTACTGTCTGGAGTCAGTGTGAACCAGAGCAGCTGTCCTACACAGGAGAAAGCTTAAACCAATGGAGCCATCTTTAAAGCCTAAATAGGTAATATTTGATTCTCAAAAGTTTGTTGGTATTGCTCCTTCAAAGCTGCTGTAAGCATCATTTACTTGTTAAAATAAGTGTTAAATAGCTCTGTATTCCAACCGTAATCACTAATACTGTGTGTCTGGTCACAAGCAATGGTGGGACAGGAGAGGCTACCGACTCCAGCGCTCCCTGTGGCGGCTTCTGGCCAAGTCAGGTTAAACTCTTGAAGAAAAGAAAGTGGCAAGGAGCTGCCTTGAGAACAACAAAATATCATGATGATTGTTGGGGTCTGCACCACACAAACATGTGGGCCAGGACATCTCTGCAGCAATACAGCGCCTTATTAAAATGACTTTTATTTTTATCAAAAAAAAAGTAGCTTCTGCGATGCAAGTGTCGCACTTGGCCACTTTGTGATTTTTAAGATATTTCGACTAATAAATGTGCAGATTTATTTTAATTAGTCTATAAAAAGTCTCAAGATAATGTCTTCCCATTGCTATTTTGGTCTTAAATAAATGTATATTAAATGTACAGTGATATAAAACAAAAGAAAAGCTGGGAATCTGCAATAAGGGGATTGTTGGCATTTTTGCTCAATAACAGATCTCAACCATGAAGCGAATCAAAATTGCTACATCTCATTTCCATTTAAAAACTGAACAGATTTCCTTGTAACTTATGTGGAGGATGGGTCTGGCCCAGAATAGACCAAATGAAGTTTTTGCGCAGATCCTGAAAAAAGGGGCACATCCAGCAATCTTTTCTCACTTTCTTTAACATGGCAAGATAAAGAGTTTTACCACATTACATTTCTCAGGGAACAGGCACCACATTGTTCCCTTTTAACTCTGGTGCAAGCCATCAAAACAATATGTATTAGGCAGTTCAACACATGCCGAGCAGACGGAGGTCTGGAGGTGGCTTAAAAACATCTGTCATGCGGGACGCCCCCACTGACCTTTTTTATCTCTTTCCAATCCCTCGAAATAGAGATAGGATGTCCACACTCTTTGGTTAGAGAATACATTACAAAGACTTCAAAACCACAGTATGAGCTGCTCCTCTATATGTACATGGATCTATGACTGAGCGTGTTTGTACAGATCAGGTAGGTACTGGAGTCTCATATTGGCTACAAATGTTGAAATGAGCAACTATTGGTACATCTGCTCCACGGGCCTCTTAGTTTCACAGAGAACAATCAATGTAGGCAGATCAGATGCGAGGTCAGGATCAGGCTAACACATAGAAAATCTATCTGTATCCCTGTGTCTTCAGCCTCTACTGCATCTGTATCTTTATTGATCCCTCTGTATTGTCTTCCTGTGTCTTTTCTTCCCACCACACACCTCTCCGACTCCGACTGCTATATTTTTTCATATCTGTTGGCTTTATGCCGGGTCTCTCTCACTACTTCTCTGAGCTTTTCTATCTCTATTTCCATGTGCCTCTGTCTGTCTTCAGATACCGCCTCCACCCAAATCAATTACCTCAAAGCCCATCTAATACTCTTACACACACACACACGCACGCACGCACGCACACACACACCATGCACTCATACACTCTGTAATGGATCCCTTACACTAAGCTGAGAGCCTAATCTGGTTTAACCCGCTAAGTATGGTACCTAACATTAGGCATTACGAGGAGATGGAGAGAATATGGTTTGGCTTTTATGCTAAAGCTCTCTCTTTCTATTGCCTCTAATGACACCGTGTAGCCCAACCAGCGGGGGCTGACGTCAAATCCTGCTCAATACTTTCTCCTGCAGTGAAAGGGAGAGCTCCAAGAGTCTTAAATAGCTGACTAAATAACCTTATAATTCTCAGCCTGGCAATCATTGAGTGGGCTACCAAATGAACTTTGTCAAAAAAAAGGAAAAAAACTTGAAAAAGAAAATCACACAAAAGCGCCTACATCTTAATTATGGGTCTCTGCTTTCTGTCGATTATCCCCCATGTTCCTATGAGGAGTGTGTAGAGGCACAGGAAAAGAAAAGAAGAAATCTTCCGTTGAAATCACCTCCAAGGCTGTAATTCTGCTGCCACGTTCCCTGTTGAAGGAGCTAATTAAAAACAGGGGAGTTACGAACGGCACGGCGGACCCCTGAAACTCCAGAGGCTAGCCCTCACGCTGTGTGGAAGGTGCTCCTGCTGTTTCATCTCAGCCCCGAGGCCTAGATAAAAGTCTCGGGAGGAGACGGGAGTCCCACGGAAATAAACAACTCAGCGGGCTGACACAGGTAAACAAGTTCAAAGTTCAGTCCACATATGTTGCCGGTGCCATGTTTAAGACTCTGAAAATGCTTGGTAATGTTGTGAAATACTGTGAAATTTAATTTTTTTCAGAAAAACAGACTGAAGGGAGGCTTTGAATGGGAGATGTATGGGATTACATGTGAAACCCATATAAATGTCTATGTGGATATATGTGACATTGTGTTTTTTAAGGGATATTAACAAAGCATGAGCTATGATGGTAAACATGGCAAACATCATCGCAGCTAATTATTATCATGTTTGCGTTGCCATCATGAACATATTAGCATGCTGACATCAGCATTTTCCTCAAAGCATTGCTGAGCCCAGTCTCACAGGGCCACTATGGCTGTGGGCCAACATTTTCGATTCAATTATTTCTTTGTTTTTTCTGATATTCAGTAAAATGGCTAGACCCTGGTTCCTGATTTTGTGGACATGGATCAAACTGAATCATAGTGTGTAAATGCATTACTATAAAAGACAAAAAGGACAATGATGGACATCAATAAAACACCAACTGCTTATTCCTAATATTTTCATTTTTTAATTTTTTCTAATTTCTGTCTTGAAGCTTTCACCAAGTTTTTTTTTTTTTTTTTTAATCAAAATTCAAAACCACGATCCAAGAGCAACATTACGGAACAATCTAAATGAGAAATTTCACCAACCACCGGCCCGAAAGTAATCTATTATCTTTCTGTGGTCGCTTCATCCCTTACAGGCCGTGATGTGATAAATTATAATTTCATCCATTTCACAGATCCTCCCTCTCTGCTACAGGTGAAAAGTCTCTTAAGTAGTGATGTCAAAGAGTTACATTTGCTTTAGAGATGAAGGGATAAGAGGAAACCAGGGAGCAGAGGACGGGGTTTAGAAATTACATCATCATTGCAATTTCAACCTGCTCTAAGGACGTATTATCAGTATGTAAGCATGGGCTGACAGGCCGGGAGAGGACGGCCTCACTGCTCTCTCTCTCTTCATCCATCTCTCACTCTTACACACACACACACACACACACACACACACACACACACACACACACACACGCACACACACACACACACACACACACACACACAATCGTCTGAATCACCCATCACAGCAAAGCCCCATAAGGATGTTCTTGACTGTAATCTGCAAAGTGTATAAATCCTCAGATCACAGCAAACATTGTCTTTTGAGAGGATCACGGCTTTGATCTGAAAGGCTATCCAAACATTAGCATTGTCTGAATCGTGTTCATTATAAAAGAGATTTCCCAGATGCAAAGGCAAAAACAGGACGAGAATAGCAAAACGACAAGTGGCTCCTTTGATAGACGGTACCTGGTGGTAGAGCACCATCAGCGTGTCTACAAATACAAACACTAACAGCTAGTACACGGCAATGATCGTGCCTCTCAGCTCTGTGTAAACTCCCGTCCTCCTTTTGCATCTCTGTGGCTTTCTATCACTCCTCTCTGCTACAGTATCTACATGAGTAAACACTTCAGACGAGCTGCATCCACCTCTCTCATTCCATCCTCTCTCTTCCTCTCCCCCAGCGGTCCTCTCATCCTCCGAGCCCTTTTGTCTTCTAACACGTCGGCCCTCCCACACTCTCCTCTCAATCATCAACACCCTTCCTCTTCATTCTGTTCCCTCGCTCTCGTCTCTCACTCTTTCCATCCACCGGTCCCCACACAAGCCTCCAGCCTGCAGCATTTCCATGGCTGCCCTGGAGGCGACATTCAGAAAGATCGGAATAATTATGAAAAGTGTATGTATGATAGAAATGAGGCCAGTTGTGGAACCATGTTTCAAAAAGCATTGCGTAAAGCACTTTAAATTACAGTAGTTCAGCTTGAACTTTTTTTTTTTTTTTTGGCTTCCCTTGCCAGCAAAAATGTTTAATATCAAATTGATCTGTCATTAAGAACATTAATCAATGCTGAAATTTTGTAATTCTTTTATTCTTATTTCACTAGCTGCTAGTTTTGTTGTATGAGAAGATATCATTTCCATTCAGTCTTTATATATATATATATATATATATATATATATATATATATATATATATATATATATATATATATATATATATATATATATATGATGATTTCAGACAACCGTTGCAAATCCAAAAGAGCTGTACTCGTTTATACATATGTGATAGGTACAAGACGAAGAAAATACAGTACAAGAATATCAAATGGGAACTTAAACTTCATACCATTGGGTTTGAACAAAAAGGAAAAGCATAAATGAAACAAAAGTTTAAAAAAATCTGACGGGTAAGGGTCACATGGAAATTAATTGGACGAAATGGGGTTCAGGCTGGCCAACTGACAGGAAAACAGACTGAAAAATCTGCAGTCAAGCTGTTGGATTTGAGCCGATGGGGGGGAACAAAAGGAGAGGTGGTCTCTGTGTTTACACTGTCACTGGACAGCGATGTCGTACTTTTAATGTGAAGATGGCGACCATATTATCATCACTATCTTGTTGACACAAATGCAAAAATGCACTACAAAATTATCTCCTGGGTCTTTACGCCTTTTTGTATACATGTTTATAGCCTAGACAACTGAATTTACGTTCTATCTTTGTGTTGCATGAAGGAGCAACAGACTTTCTTTTCATTATGCAAACCTGTGTTGTACAATGTCAAACAAATCACTCTGAAGCTTTAACCTGACGGACTCTCCGACTCTCTGCTCTCTGTGGAAAAACTCAGTGCATCGTTGCAATATTCATATTATATAGGCACTAACCTAACTAAAAGCTGCAGTGGGCTTGACCCTGGCCAGAGTTTTTAAAGCTGATGGAATAATCGTGGCTGTAGCAAAGTTTCATATGTCCACACCAACAGCCAGCATGTCAGAAGCTCCTGTCTCGTTCAGCACACACCAGTGGGACTCAAGATGCAACGAGTGTGGAACAGGATGCAATCAGAGGATCACGAACTATCCTGACATTTGAATGCAGCAGTTCCAAATGTAACAGAACACACAACTACTTTGGAAATGAGTAACTCTACAGAAGGAAGAGGAATATTTAGAATTAGTGGTTACAAAATCACACACCGACGACACAAATGGCTTTCGCAAGAGCTCCCATCATTGCGTTTCAAGGTCCTGCTGTTATCAGTTGCAGTATTATTGTTTAAATGCAGTTATATACGGGGTTTGTGGGCGGTGTGTTCAGTGTATAGATGGACGGAGAGATGGAGAAATGAAGGGATTGAGGGATGAGATGCATAAGAGGCAGCGCTGAGTGGATCCAACACTCGGCATCTCTTCAACTAGCCGCCCACTCACCCGCCCACAGCTACATTGTTCACTCAGCCGCTCCGACCCTCTTTGAAACGTTTCACTCTAAAAATGGATGATCCACTAACGTAATTTGGTGCGCTTGTTTACAGTTTTTGTAGTATATTATGTGCATTTGCATTTCGAGTGGAGACACAGCCATGAGAAAGCATGAAACAATGTTGCCAACCAATTCTGATTTAAATTTCAATTCAAACCAATGATCAAACTCAAGTACGGCCACTCCAGCAGCCCGCAGATCGAGGAAAAAGTTTGTCATCAGCTGCGAATACTTTCATTCAGTAAATTAAAGTAACGCTTTTCATTTCTCCACGTAATCCTTCCCCTGTCGGCCATTGTACCATCAATTCATCATCTATTGATCCTCCCAGTACATTGCGCTCATTTTTCTCTCTGTCATTCCCTCCCTCTGTCTGTCTCCCCTTTAACCATTAGTCATACAATCTGTGATTTCAAGTCAATCCTAACCTTCAGCCTCCATCCATCACTTTATTTCCTTCTCATCCTGCAACCACCCATTCTGCTGGTGGATGTCACTCCATCTTCCTCTCTCTACCAGTCCTTTCTGCCCTCGTTCTGCTCAGTCCATTTCTTTGATTTGATACTACATGCTGGAAACACACATTTATTTGGGCCAGATAAAGCAAGGAATTTGAAGACAGAACATTGGACTCACTTTTTCGGTCTTTTGGCGCCATTACATCGGTCTAAATGGAAAAACAGAGCCGAGCTAAATGGACAACACTGCCAAAGAATTTACTTGAGGAGATAGTTTTCTCTGAAACAACAAACTAAATTTCTACCTTTTGCTGTTAATTATGGAATCACCAAAGGCTGTTCTTTTTGTCAAACTCCGGAATCTTGGATAAAGTTGAGTTCGTGTTGTATAATATCACTCTCTTTGTAAAGTGACATTTGTCAGGGCTGAAAAGTCTGAGTCTAACAATAGTGATGCTGTCAGTGCTGAAACTCTTTAAATCAAAAATCCAGTTTAATCATGAATTTGGAGAAATGTGACACCTCTATGCATCAGTAATGGGGGACCACTGTGTAACACATCCAGTCCAACTACCCATACTACTGTCACTGTGAGCAGGCAGCAGCAGCAGCAGACACTGAGTCACTACAACTTGCCAGCACTGTAATGGCAGCACCGTGAGATGGCTGAACACACAAATCAGTCGCCAGATTCGTTTATACACAAAAGGATAAATGGAGAAAGTCATTGGCAGAATAATTGATAATGAAAATAATCATTAGTTGCAGCCTTAATGTAATTCAGTGTGAGCTTCTGCTCTCACACACATTAGTGATATCATGCACCTGTGAGGACACGAAGGTGCACAAAGCCAGAAAGTTCTTTTATCTCAGGAGCTACAGGCAATACAAACTTAATCAATTCACAGCAATTAGGACTTGTTAATCACAAACTGATGATGTTCTAATCTTTAAATCAAAACACTTAGATTTAAAGATTGATTCATTACAGTATTTTGGTTCATTTAGTCTCTCAGTCTCCCTGTTCACTCTCTGTTACAGACACAAAAACAACACAAATGCTCTGGGACAAAATATTAATATTCACAACAATATCCTTACAACACCTGAGGGAGGATCACAAAGTGAACTTCCTCTTTTGATGCACCAGCAGTGTATGTGTGTGTTTAGTGCGCTCTCCTTATACATAGAAAAGCAAGGTTGAGAGCTCTGATAACTCAGTAACATAAATTATCAGATGTTAATGTTGTGTCTGTGTGTGGTGTACCATTGTGAGTTTCTTCATGTTCACTCTCCATTTGTACAGAAGCTTTCAACCTAAAGAGTGAGACGGTGTGTGTGTGTGTGTGTGTGTGTGTGTGTGTGTGTGTGTGTGTGTGTGTGTGTGTGTGTGTGTGTGTGTGTGTGTTTATGACATCTGTGTCTTTCATGTGCGTTGGTGTGAACCACAGATAAGACACAATCCTCTGACATCTGTTGTCACTGGACACAGAAACCTGATGGTTAATATGATTATGCTGATGGGATATCTGCATTTATTTTCACATATTTCAGAGCTGCCTTTTTTTGCATCAGTTCTCTGAAGATAAAATGATGGCATTTGCAGTCTGGAGAATTAAATACACTATTATTTATAAACTAAATAATGGTACGTTTCATAACCCCTAACTCACCTACAAATATAGACGGGGCAGCAACTGAAACTGCACTGGGGCCCATGGACAACACAATTGCCAGAATGCATTGTATTTTCTACAAACGATGGCTATTTTAAAAATGGACATTTCTTTATGTTGCCCTGTTATGTTTGTTTAGGTTTACCTAAACTTTTTTTTTTTTTTTTTACCTAAATGCATAAATGTGTGATGGCACTAATTATCTGTGGATTACTTACTTTAGTTAAAAATCCTGTCCTGTTGTGGGGGTGACAGAGAGCCACACACACACACCACTCCAACAATAGTAATTACTGACAAAAACAGCTTATAATACATCGCCTGGTACCAGTCAGCAGCCTGGGGTGTGAGAACCACACTCATCTGCAAAACCAATCAAGAGGAACTAATCTAAAAGAATATTCAGACTGTGGTTGAATCAGTAAATATCTAAAATATCTAATTAGACTGTGTGCACTGTGCTGATCTGAGTCTGTGCATGACTTGTTGTTCTCACTCCTGCTACTGTCAACCAACAAAACTATGCTGCTATGGTTGTCGGAAATATTCAATCAACAATGAAACATTCTGATATCATAACATAAATTAAAATGTAGTCATTCATGAACTTTGAAGCAATGAGGCGGCCTGTAGCTGTAGGACCATGTGGTGGGCCCTCTTATTGACTGTCGCCTTGTAACGAGCAAAACGCCGGGGACAATGACGCTGGTGGAAACCGGCGAAGGAGCGAGAAGCATCACAATTATCTTCTCCCCTCTCGCTGTTAAACATGAGTATGTTTATTAACATGCTGAGACGTGTGCGTAGGGGCACTTATTGCCTCATTAGCTACCTACAGTGCACTCGGTCTAATGAAAGTCTTAAGAATTCAATAATGAACACACACTCACACGGAAAGCACACACACACAAACATGAAACATGATATGACATATTCACACATCCTGACAGTAAAAGGTGAGGGGTACAGTAACAGTGTGTGTGTGTGTGTGTATGTGTGTGTGTGGCGTGTGATCAAAGTTTATAGCCGCACCGTATCTGCGTAGTCGGTGCTGATTTGCATTTAGTGATTCACAAGGAGACAGATGGACAGATGATGACAGAGAGGGAGAAAAAGAAAAGAAGAGGGGAGGAAGAGTGGGGGAGAGGCAGAGGGAGGGAGCAGTGACAAGCTGCTGTCCAGGGAAGCAATTAGATGGACTCGGCTGCTGTCACTTAAGACGGGAAGACGGAGAAAAAAAAGGGGAAAATAAAAAGAGTGGTGTTGAGTCTCATAATCGCTCTCTTAGCTGGTGTTGTGGAGTTCTCCATGACCGAGCCCAAACACACAAACACACACAAATTACTCCACCAAATCCTTAACTCCAATTACAAATGTACACATTTAAACAATTGCTCTTAATGTGCAGTAAAGCAGAAGTAGACTCGCACGATCTCATAACTCTTTAGAATACTGTCACCATTAACTGCATAAAACATTTTAAACTCTTTTTATTCTATCTGAACTAGTTTTTTTTATGGCTCATGTCCTTGAATGTTGTTTTAAAGATCCTTGTCTACAAGCAATGCACGTCGAGTTGTCCAAGTGCGACATAATAAAGCTGCCTTACATAACCATACAGTAACATGCTACACTATGTGTCTAGTATGTTTGCATTGCCATGATTGCTGGCAAAGTAGATTAACCATGGACATGTATTTTTAAGAAACTAGGCTGTAATCAACTGTAAATCTACCAGTTTAAACAGTGGCCCCAAATAAATGTACTTCAGTGGTAACAGGCAAATGCTACCTAATACTTCTTATTTCTCTATTCGTGCACGGCACCTCCAAAATACTTACACAATACAAGTAATGATATAGCAAAATGTTGTAGGGAATGTAGGGCAATTGTCATTCTGATTCTCCTTCAGTTACGACTTGTTTCTGCGGCTGTAGATTTTGCTGCATCACCTCTCACTTTTTTGAAGCTTTGCCACAATTTGGTTGCTCTGTGTATGTGATTAGAAACATGCATAACCACCAATATAGAGGGAAGTGCAGTTGGACCACAGCTCTGAAAAGACATTTTAAATGCACAATACTGTATGTCATTTCTGCTAAAGGTCTGTCCATCAAAACAGAAGACATTTGCCAGTGTTGTGTGAAAGGGTTGGGTGGAGCAGGTGGAGCCTCGCTGCTGGAGCTGTCAAGAGCCAGCAAACACACATGAGGCAGGCAGATACTGCTCTGACCTCGACTGGAGCTGTTAACCACCAGGAGGAGAGCTAAAATATTACTTTTAACTTGACTTTAACTGACTGATCTAGTCTTGTGCGCTGTCTTCCATATCCTTGATGCAGTGTTGGATGACCAAATGTATGGTTGCTTTGATAAAACTTGTGGATTCTCTGGGATTGGACATCATTGGAAACATTTGGTCTGGTCATTTTTACACATTTATATGCATTCTCCTCTCACACATTATCTCTTTAAGGAATTCACGACCAGAATTAAGACTGAGGGAATATTCGTCCTTAATATAGCTGAAACCTGTTCCAGTTCAGAACCCACATTCAACACCGCAATGCTGCATGTAATGAGCTTAATGTTTTCTCAGACATTTGCAGGAAACACAAGCGGTGAAGCACAGTCATTGCCTCTTAAGTTCCACGTTCTGCTTCTAAGCCAAATGCTACCTTCCAGACATCAAAAACAACTAACAGCAAAGCTAATCAACTCTCCATTCGGCAGCATCATTACCAGAGAAGAACACAAACCAACAGTGACCCAGACACAAAGACATGTACGTTGTGAAGAGCGGTGAAAAAAAACAAAAAACAGAATAGGTTATTGATGTAAACAGCAACAGAAAGAAGAGCTAAATGAGGGTTTCAAGGGCAAAGTTGCAGAGAAAACAGTACGAGTGATGGATGGTGTTACTTCGGTCACGACTCCATATTCATCCCCCGGCTTGTGTATTTTTGCATTTCACCCTCACCATCACGAACACACAAAGCGACAGGCCAATGAGCTTTGTGCCAGCATGTGTTGTCTTCATTACTGGACAGCGCAGTGACAAACACAAAGGGCTCCATTGAAAGGCCGGGATTCCCTGGATAAACCCCGCCATTGTATTCCCGGATCCCTGGTTCCGCAGCGCTGCCGAATTAGTACACATACCTCTGGACTTGTGGCGTCATGTGGAAGCGGCTGGCTCACTGTGGCTGTGTGGCTGGATGAATTGATGCCTACAGATTTCTAACAGCCTGGCAGACAGCTTCATCTGCCCGTCTGTGGGTACATATGCAAATGTGTGCATCTGTGTGCCTGTCGAGCTGCCTGTCTGCCATTCTGACTGTCTGGCTGAGATTTTATTTGAGAGCCAACTTAAACATGAGCCTCAGACTTCGTCCATATTTAGTATTTAAAAGTTTTGCCAAGAGTCAACTGACTTTCTGACCTGCATTTTGAATTGTTTGTAAATGTCCTCTCAAAAGTGGAAATATTCTGAAGCTACACTCCTTCTCAGCTGGTCTGTGATCTGAAATGAGTTGTGGGTATAAATAATAATTAGTTGATTAAAACTGATGACATGGATCGCTGCCTGAGGCCACTTGAATGATGGGAAGAGGAAATGGATCACACAAGATAGGATCTGAGAATGGGAAATAAATAATTAAAACTCATCAGCGTGTGAATTTGCATATAATTTTGTTTGGCCTGTTCTGAAACCCCGAGAGATATCTACTGTATTAAAATTAAACATTCCCGTTTAATGACCATCGTTTATCAGCGGCCTCTGGCAACAGGTGAGTTGAAATGCTCGGGATGCAAAGCTCCAAAATTTAAATCAAACATCAACAGAGCTGGACCAAATTTGCAGTCGACTCCTAATCTGTTCTGATAATGAGATTTTATCCAGCGGTGACAATCCCAGCACAGCCCAGTAATGTGAGCATGGAGACTGATAATGATGGATGCTTAACTTTATGAACACGGGCCATGGGCCAGCTAACAAGCTGCTGGTAGAGTGCCTATTATGCTTTTTCGTTTCCACCCTTTCCTTCAGTGGGGCATATCTGTTCTTGTACATGTAAAAGGTCAAAGTATGAGACCTCCTCCTCAAAAGAAAACGCTGCTCCTGAAGTGCCTGAAACGCCTCGTCAGTATTCCCGCCTTTGATTCCGTGACTTCATGACGTCGCACTATGTCACCATGTTGCACCGCTCTCTGTTGTTGGCGGCGTAGACCAGCGCATTTCAAACGAGGGACCACAACATTTCAAAATTCATTAGCATTAAAACCACAGGATATTATTAACAAGACAAGATCAGTACAAGGCTGAGTGCTAAACACAGGTGCTACTCTGTTAAATCAACACAAATGCCTCCATCTACTCCCATATGAGGATGTCAAAACCTAAGCGATTAACTTTACCTTTGACTTAGTATGATGGAGATTTCCCCCATAACGATTGTGTGTGTGTGTGTGTGTGTGTGTGTGTGTGTGTGTGTGTGTGTGTGTGTGTGTGTGTGTGTGTGTGCGTGTGTTTTAATTTTGGACTGCCTGGTAACCTTACAATAATAACTCAACAATGACTGGATTTTATAATGGACTCTGGACCTATCACAACTGAGGGCCAGTAACTATTGGGATTGTCACTTTTTCCAAAATATCAAGACTGAATGAATTTGAAAAGACACGCCAATGGTACAAATGTATTCAAGCTTTCCTGGTTCAGGTGTGTGCGAGCTGAAATGGTACCTGGTAGGTATTCATAGACATAGATCAAAGGATGGCGGGAGGATTTTTAAGGAGATTATTTTTATATATATCTCAGAAGTGAAGTGTCAGAAGTGTAGGAAGGACAGAGGAGAATAAGGACACATGGGAAGCACCAGAGGAGCTCTGCCTGTGTGTGTGTGTGTGTTTGGAGGGTGGGTGTTTTAAAAAAAAATCATCATTAGCCAAGGAGCTGAAGCAACAGCCCGGAGCGAAGCAGCAAATGGAGACATGGAGGTATGTACACACACAGCGGGGCACGCTTAAACACACACATTAAACACAGACGTGCACTGACACGGACACATAAACACTCTCCATCAGTATGACCTAATAAGTCCAACGGCAGAGGCCGGCTCAGTGAACTGATATGGTCATGAGGTGCAGATGCATGCCAAAGCTGTTCCGAGCAGTACGTTTCAATTAGAGCAAGCCGGGACCGGAGAGGAACCAGGAGAGGTTCTGCTAACTAGTTACCAGTGAAACAGCAAGGGAGACACCCCAGAGAATTATGACACAGAGGACAACAGTTATGAAGGAAATCTCTGCTCTTACATTCAATAAATTCAATTAGAGCAAATTGTGTATAGGAAATTAGCATGAGGTCAATTACTAATGTGTCCTCTGACAGAATTATCTTAGGTGTAATTAACACCTATATCCCAGGAGGAGCTAGTCACACACACCTCAAGGAAAAGACTCACACTGAAATAACTTAATCACAATTAACAAATTATAATAAAACTGTTGATTAGTATAAAGTCTGCATTACTAACAAGGGCCGCAACGTTTGAGGCAGGCAGATTGTGTCAATTAAAATGCCAGTAGTTGTCTTGTGAATCTCCCAACAACTGGAAGGGAAATGACAAGTCCTTTAATCCCTATAATTGTAGCTACCGCACATGACACAACGAATCAACGAGGCTGATGCTTTTTCTGACACAGGGTTAGGCGATGTTTGAATTGGCATGCGTTGATGTCCCCAGTGAAACATTGCGCTGGACAATGACGTGATTCTGATTTTGAGGCCGTGTTTCCCCTCAGAGTTGCCGTGAGGCAGGAGCTGGTCATTAGCACACCACTGCAGTCACAACTGTTTCCCTACTGTCCCTCTCGGCAACCTCCGACTGTCTCACCCAGCAGTGAAAACTGTTTTCCAACACCAGCTAAGGGAGTCAGATCAACTCTCCCATCTCAACTTGGCAAGTGTCCTGAAAACACCCCTGTGCCTGGCTTAAAAGGGTTTTCATCTCACGCCACATATCTGAAATTTAAGCTGTATTCTAACTCTGAGGGACATGCCATTGTGCTCTCTGCTGGGAGGCCTTTGAAATCACAATGCTATAACGATACAGGGCTCAGTAGTTAATGACTAGCCTATATAGTCTACAGTATATTAGCCTACTGCATACATATTGCATGCATATTGTATGTCCAAGGTAGTTTCGAAACAGTGCAGCCTTATCATATATTTTGCCAAAGAGGTCACACTTTCCTGCAACACAATTTTTAGGGGACCACTGGGGACCAAATGAATGGTGGCATATATTTTGAAATGTGTTAAGTGCTAAGACAGGACATGACAGGGATGACTTCAGAATCTTCACAAATATCAGCTGGTATATTTGTTTTCAGAACACATATTGCATATTAAAAGTTTTGTGCTTAATAATCCCCAGCTGGTCGGCCAATACTACAGGATTTCTTTCTTTAAAGAATGGATGAAATAATGTCCTAAGGCCAGAGGATGAATAAAAAATCATCCAAACAAACAGACTGCATCAACAACATGATGGTAACGATGGCGGAAGCCATGAAAATAGAAGCTAAAATGAATAACAGAATTTTCCATTAACTGGTTCCTGTTAGAGGTCCGTCTGTATGCAGCAGTTCCAGTATCTGACATGTCAAATGATCATAAACACTGGAGGGAGTCCAATCCTCTATAATGTCTATAATGGACCGGTTGCTAAAAGGAGTCCCGCAATCATGCAAACACACACAAACAAACTCCCAAGTGACGATCATAGCATTCAGAAAATGTTTGAGTCCTGTGTATGCTCGACTGTTTTTGTGTGATACACTCAGTTCAGGGAACATGTGCGCTTTTCACTCCAATTATAAAAATCTCTCTATGCTCGCATTAAAACCATGTATCTGTTTTCTGTTACCACGGGGGAATTATGTAATTTTTCTATCCATACCCACCCGACAGCAGAGCCTGACCCTTCAGGGATGCTTAAATAATGTTTTTTGTTGTTTTTTTTTTTAGCTCTGTTGTTGTCGTTTTCAGCTTATCATGCTTGATATTGATATTGATGAGTAATATTTTGAAAAATAGACAACATTTATATAACTCATCTATCTATAAGTTATGAAACAACAAACAATATTTTGACATAAATCCCATAAACTTTATTACAGAAGATGAATTCATCTGATGATGCTGAACCCACTGTGTGAAAACCCTTAAAACTAAGTTCACAGAGCAAACTTCAATTTCCTCGGAATGATTAATATTTCATTGTGCATTTATTACAGAGCCCAGGGGCTGATAACAACAGCAGAAAGATAAATAAAACCAATATAAAAGCAATTTCATATTTTAAGCTAATTTGACTGCTAACTGCTGTGTTCTGTTGTAGTTTAGTCTCACAGTGACAAAACACGCGTCTTTTGATTGCTGCGGTATAAAAAGTGCATCATTTTGACTATTAACAAAGGAATAACCACATTTTGTGGAGGGTGTAAATTCTTCAAGTGTGCCCAGTTTGAAGTTAATAAAAGAGCATCAACCATGCAGCATAATTTGTCTGAAAATAAGTCCGTCGCATGAAAAAAAATCCCATTTTAATGAGTCAACCTCACAGGGAAATGTTAGTGAACCCTGTGATCTGTTGATCATCGCTCTCATTTGAGCTGAATAATGACGTCAAAGACAGCAACGTCCTGCAAGATAGTTGACCAGATTACCTAATTGGGCTGAGGTTAATTCCTGGATAATTATCTGCTGAGAGCTCAGGGATAATATGAGGTGAGATTGATGAGAAGCTCCCTCTGTTCAGCCCGGTGTCTCGCTCCCACCACCTGCTGATACAGTGAGCCAAAGTACCGCTTCACTTCTGGGTCAGCTGCTGTTGTTCACAAATGGCCTGGACCAAACATTTTCTGCTTTGAAGCTTGACCAAAGTTGATGGTTTACGTCCAAAAGTCTCATGTATATATTTCCAGTAAGTGGTGGTAATTAATTCTTTGTTTAATAAAACATTATAGATCCCTGTCCATATTTTGTGACATCATAAGCAAAACATATCTAAGTATTCTAACAAATATTCATAACAAAGTAACAAAGTAATAAATCAATTCATATTTTGTTAGCTCATTGATTATGACTCGTGGGATGTGTCACTGTTGAATGTTAACAGAAAAATCATAATAACTTCTGCTAAGGAACTTATATTTTCACCCGTGTCCAGTTGTTGGTTCCTAGCCTGGATCACTAGCTTTAGGCTAACTGAAGCTCACAGCTCACAGCAGCTACAATTTGCAGCAGTTGGATGTTTCTCAGGTGATATGTGTCCCACCATATACATATATATATATATATATATATATATATATATATATATACACATATATATATATAGCTAGTAGTTTAGCTACGTTTAACTAACTTAACTTACTTTTTTAACTTTAAATTTACTCAAAAACTGATGCTACACAAAAGCAATTCAGACACAAGAGGCTCTGAAACGTGTTTCACAGGAGCCTTCTTCTGTTCCACAGGTGCAGCAGTGACACTGCTGACACTTGTTAGCATTCGCAACAATGACAGCGATCTCCCCAACAGTGATAAAAGAGCGTCACCGACCGAAACAAAATAACCTCAAAATTCATTGAAAAGGATGACACATAGCTGCACACACACACTGTGATTCACAGGTGATCCAGCACCTCCCCAAAAAACATCAAAAAAAGGTTTCATACAAACAACATCAATAATCTCAAGGATGAAGCAGAAAGGGAGAAATGCAAGAAGGCTGCACAAGACACGATAGCAGAAACAGAAAGAAAGAATTGAAGGAATGCAGTTATCTCTGTACTTTCATTCTCTTTGAGACATAAAAAAGAAGGCGACAAAGACAATTTTCAACAACTTGATCTTGGAACTTAGTATTTTACCTATGACATTTTTACCATTTTGATAACCGTTAACACAAAATGATCGCGAGGACATGCACAAAGTCACACGCACAAACATGCTGCTGATACAAAACATACAAGGGCCGCATTTTTCCCCTTAGATAAAGAACGGAAAAACGTGTGTCGACGGCAACGAGGATCTAGGTTTCAAGAGTGCTAGAGTCTGAACTTTTTAAAATACTTCAGCTCATTCACTTTAAACAGTTGTATGGAGTGCTTCACCCCAAACTTTTCCAACTGTTGCATGATGGCAGTGACGAGAAGAAATGTAAAATCCTGTTACATTTTAAAGCTGTGAGACTGGAGAGGCAGAAAAGGTGAAAGAGATAAAGAGACAGAGGGAGCAGGGAAAGAGACGGTGAGTCAGACTATAAACACTTGGTCGGGGTGATGTTATCCAGCTGTCATGAAAGCTGATCCAAAGGCTGGCAGGTTCAAGCTGACCGCAATGTCACACACACACACAAACACACGCGCGTGCACAAATGCACACACATTAACATAACGTTTCATAAAAGAAACACTGCAGTAAATTTGTTATGACACACATTAAAGCACACGAACAGGCATGTATACATCAGCACAAAGACAAACACTGAGAAGTTGAGGCTGGATAGAGGTTTGCATTCGGGGAAAGTGAAGAGGCGACAAGCCGAGGGGTTACCGGATCAAGGCAAAACATTCACTCCTTCAGCGCACACACACATGAAAACACGCAAAGTGCAAAGCTACAGAAGCATGAAATCAATCTTCCTCACCTCTAACTGAAGCAGCCCGGGATCCCCCACCACACACACACACACACACACACACACACACACACACACGCATGCCGTTTCCACAATTTCCACTGCTCGGCTGGACACAACTCGCTCTTTTTTTTTTTTTTTTCAGAAGTCTCAAAAACTGTGGATAGTTTTTAGTATTAACTCGTTCAAACTAGGCTGGGCTACCCAGGCTGTTCAGAGAATCAGTGCTAGAAGCACCACATGCTTAACATGGAAACACTACATACTGACTGCAAAAATTGAGACCATTTTTTTTTTTTAAAATCCAGCTTTGGTCAATGATGAAGAGATAATGTTGTAAGGTATGGTTGCAGATGAAAGGAGGATATCATCTTGAAAATGGGTATTTGTCAACTGTGGTCTTACGTTGGTGGGGGGATTAAATGGTAATATACAGTCAAAGTGGCCATGAATTCACCATGGAGTGTTAATAATGTGCAGGTTTTTCATTCCAGCCAAAATTCAATCATCTCAGCAGGCGAGTTCACTGTTCTGCAACATGTTGACTGTCAATGGCACTCTGTTGGCGATCACTGATGTACAGTATGTTGGGAAGGGTTTGCACTAGGAATGAGGTCCTAACACAGAGCTGCAATATTAAAGGAACAGGTCAACATTTTGGGAAATTCTCCTGTTTTTATTTTGCCAGAGTTGGATGAGACAATCGATACCCAGTAAGTTTTAACACCTGGCTTTTTGTACAACTTTGGGATCTTGGGGCTTCCGGAGACTTGGTATGTGTTGGATGAGCTGTATGGAGATATTACATACCTTTGTTATATTATTTTCTTACATTCACAGTCACAATTTACTTCTGTTGTTTAGGAGACGTTGCAACGTTGGTCAGCTGTGAAACTTTGTAGACTACAAAATTTCACCCGATTTTCCATGGGTATGTGTAGATAATGTGTAGAATCTGGCCTACGATCAAAATCATTACCTGTTCAGCTGTCTGCAGCAGAAAGATTCAGTTATCTTAACTGCGTCTAACTGCTACACATTGCAAAATCTGAGAAGATATACTTCATATTTCAGAAAGCTGTTTTCCCTGGAGGTTATCCTCCTAAGTGTCCATGTCTTATTCAACCCCACTACCACAGGATGGTGGTAATGCATGATTTTAAAAGAGTAGGAAGTAATTGCTCTAAATTTTTGTGTTATTCACTCTCATCCTCTCATCAACACAAGCTATCTGCATTTCCCTGAACAATGATCTTCAAGTGGCTTCAAACTCGAGTGTGAAGCTAACAAACTGCGAAAGCCCCCGCTCTCACCTCGGAGCAGACAAAACCTCCTACAGCCAATCATCTGCTGTAACGTCTATCTCAACTGGTTCCTTGATAGAATCCATGTAGATATTACCTGTTAAACCTCACCCGAGGCCCTCAGCAAAACTCTTTGAAGACAGATGTAAATTTCACTTTAAACATTCTCCATCTTAATTCAAAGCCCTCACATTGAGACTCCTGGCCGTTACCAGATTATGCTGTCAAACTGCTGAAATAAGTCCTTGAAATGAAACAAGTGGTACTTCACTGAAGAGGAGGGATGGAAAAAGACAAAGGAGGGATCTGTAAAAAGGAGAGACCGACAAAGACTGTGCCAGTGACAGATGGTGGTGTTAGAGAAGAACCACCGTGACTGAGAGATAAATAAAGAACATATCAAGATAAACAAAAGAAAATGTGGAAATTTAACTAAACTTGCTCTTACACAACCTCTGGTTGACAATGGACTCTCATCCCACTCCACCCAAGTCAGTACATCTGAGCCCAACACCACCACAGTAGACTAATTACTCGAGAACTGAGGCTGCTGGTCCGATGAGGGCCTGTGTTTTATCAGGCTCTGAAACCCCATTAACCTTTTGGACAGGCTGGTGCTTTGATATCTCAGCTGTTTACAGCTCCCCTCTACTTTCTAAAAGCGTTATGTTTCAGGTGCTTGGCTGACTGAACGGACTAAATATAGACACTATGTAAGATTTCCCTGGAAAGGGACACACTCCAGGGGCAGGAGGTCTGGTCTGTGTGTGTGTGCGTACGTGTGTGTCTTCCTGTGTTTCCAGGCTTGTGAGGACCAGATGTACTCAGAAGGTGAGAATGTGAAAAAGCCTTCAAAATGAGACAGCCACTTGTATACACAGCTAGGATTTTATTTAAAGACTATGGTTCAGAGTTAATTCAGGTGTTTAGTGGATAAGACTACATTTACTATGCGAGAGACTATGATTGTAGGTGCCATAACATTTTTGAATGGCATTAAAAGTTATGCACCATCTTTAAAGGTGAAATATGTAAGAACTGAGCACCTGTTGAGCCTATTCTCCAAACAAATATAGGCAGCATATCACCAGAGCAGCTGGTGACTGTATTCTGATTGACTGCACTTACTGTTAGCTTGTTAGCTCAGTTAGCCTCGCAGCTTGTCGGGAGTTGGTCTTGCACAGGACCTTTTGACTGGTAGGAGAAAGAGGCTTTCAGCCACCCATTCTGGCTAATCATCATGCTAACTTCAGTAGATAATCTACAAAAACAATACATAGACACAGAAATATGTGATTTGTGTCAATTCTGATGTTAATTCTAGTTAATCTAAAATCTTTTTTAAACAAAAATTCTTGCATATTGCAACTTTAAAAAATGTTCTGTATTTTGCAAACACTGGAACTGAACGATCGCTGACTCCTCCTGCTAGTGCTCTAAAATAAAGATCCCTTCTACCAGCCACCTATCTTGTTTTTAGGTGCATCTCACAGCAGAAACCATCAAGCTACAAACATTAATATCCCTAATTTTTTGATCCCAAACTTAAGTCTGAATAGAAGACAAGTCAATGAAGCTGATTTTTTTTATTTGACCAAATATCTCTCATTTGTGTCACACAGCACTCTCAGTTCTTATGCCTTATTCCAGCCAACATCAGAGGTCAGAAAATCTACAAAATTTCAAACTTGTAGTCAATAAAGAATTAAGACATCTACAAACATATCCTACCCAATTTCCGCAGGTGCTGCCATTGTTGTGAGACTGCTGCAGACTGCTCTGTCATTAGCGGGAGGTAGATGGAGTTTATAAGTAAATATTCAAAAACAAAAACTTTTAGGAGGATAAAAAAATTGAGATAGAAACTTGGGAAATGGCACACACAACATTCTGCATTCTGGTGTCAATATTACGTATAACTGGCTCAAAGTAATGCAGTTTAATACAACAACTCTACTACCTTAATGAAGTTAATAATATTCAGTTTTTGGTGAAGAATTGGTGTTCAACTTTATGAGTATTTTGGAGGCTGTAGTTTGTGCTGCTGTTGAATTGCATTGCCTTACACTGACAGGTGTAACCTATTTGTTAACTGTTGTATTATATTGTATTAGTTTTAGATAGGTCTACTTAATGTAACTTTAGGTTGAATTGAATATTTGAGTGAATTCAGAGTAAATCAAACAGTAACCAACAGCAAGAAGTCCTTTTTACATAAAGCCAGTCATTTAATCACTATTACTCTGCTAAGAGAACATGGAAACAGACCTTAGTAACTACAGTCACAGGTCATCCACCAGTCTGACCTCAACACAATTTGTACAAAATGTGAAACCATACAAAGTCCCAGTCATCCCTCCATCCGCACAGTGGATATCACTACTTCACTCCTTTCCATGCAACTATAAATACACATGTGATGACAGATATGACATGGATGTACTGTGTGTTTAGGGTTTGGTTTACATATTCATTTAAGAAAAGCTGCATGTGTGTGCATGTGTATATATGATCTTGTATGTCTATCTTTGTGAGGACCACAAGTTTGGAGCCTGAGGTCATTTTGAATGCTCCTCTGTTTTTCTGTTCACGGATAAAGACTTAACAGCTTTTAGGTTCAGAATAAGGTTTAGAGTAGTGGTTAGGTGTTTAGATGTGGTGTTATCGAAAAGGTAAGGGTTAGTGAATGCATGTTGGTAGCAGTCCTCACAAGTATAGGAGTACAAGCATCTATGTGTTTGTGTGTGGTAAAGTGAGAGTCTTACCTGTGCCTTTGTTGCGGTCCACAAAGCAGTACTTCAGTTCATATTCTTTGAGAATTTCATGAACTTCCTGTGAAGAGACGGAAAAAAGGAGACACAAAAGTCTTGAGCTGAGATCATCAAAATCCAAATGTTCACAGATGTTTCAAATTACAAATAAATGATGTCATTCAACCTTAAATTTGTTTTTCTTCTAGATCAATTACATTGTCTCCAGGTTGTTTAAAATGTCACCAAATTTAAAAATTGAGCAATTTCACCATACATCACCAGCGCTGTTCAGTATTTTCATCTGATTATTCTGAATTGTTCAAAATATTCAGTGATTTGCAGTCAGTCAAGTAATCTGGTGCGAAATAGCCAGAAATCATCACAATAATCACCTACTGCTAACTATACTGCACTTGTCTTTGCTAGCGCCATCTTTAGCTTAGCCACTAGCTGATTTTAGCAAATAGCTCAGTTAGTCATGGAGCTAAGTGGTGCTATTAGCTGACAGGAGTCTGCCCACATCGCAGCCTCATGACTCAGGGGACAGGAAGACATGAGGAGACAGGAGAGTTTTTCTGCAGCGAGGAGTGGTTGACTGCTTTTGCATCCCCCAGCTGAAACTACAGTAGCTAACTGGTGGTATCAGGAGACGGGATGGGCTGGGGCTAGCTGGTTAGCATGTTAACTTCAGTAGATGTCTCACATGTGGACACCTTTGACATCACATCACTCAGCACTATTGTTTATTTATACTCTGTTGATAACGTTAGTTATATTTTGGCGATTTTCAAGAAAAAACCAGCACCACTCTTTACATATGGTCAGTGAATACAACTCTGTAGCAAGTCAGACTTCACAGAAATGGCTTAGTTAAAGCCGTTTCATGACAGCACCTTTCTGACAGCGAGAGCTGTTATAATGAACTAGCCAAATGCTTTCGATAACAAACTCAGTATTCAAATAGTCACTGTCACTTGAATTGAGATAAATCTTATAAAAGGATTTCTCATCAATTATGAAACCTTATTTTTCCCTCACCACAATCTCTTTGATGGCAGACTTCCCCGATAGCATTAATTTGTCTCTTAAGGATAATTATGTTTTCCAAAAAAAGGTGTATTTTTAAGATGAAAAGCTTTTGGTCTCCTGACAGGTTAATAATCACAGCAGCCCACCACACAGTAATCACTCACACACACACACACACACACACAATCACAGAAGGCTGCATTTCAGAGTAATACATCTACAGAGGGAGGCTTTTGTACACCTTAAGGTCGATAGGTGCATAGGAGAAGACCGAAGGCCTACAATCTTGGATAGTTACCTTAGATAACCTGATGAAGTACCGGAACGTTGTTGTCAATAAACTTTATTGCTAGGTGAAGTGGACAGTGTGCAGGAGTCTTTTTCCTGGGTGATACATCTGAACTTTAAATGTAGAGTGTAATTAAATCTCCTGAAAAATGTTTTATATTGTCTCAGTGACTGTATATAAAGAAGTGAGACAGGAATGGAGGATAGAAAGAGCTGCAAAATCACAACAAAAGAACCTCGCACTCTGTCTGCATGTGTTATGAACTGCACACTGCTAACTCTATTAGCCTTGGACCCTTCCTGATTCATTTCCTCTGTTACATGGCCACCCATAGTCTCTCCTGCACACAAGTAAGTGACAGCACAACTGTTCCGGTGACTAGTATCTTAGATAAGCCCCTATGATATGAGAAACCTTGTGGATCCAGTCACAGTGAAACCTGTCCAAGAACAGTTTTAGTTCGAGTGTAGGCAGAACGACTAAAGAGTATGCATCAACAACAACAAAAAAACAACAACAACAGCACTAGAACATCCTGTGACTCCATGACAGAGCAAAGATCAGTTATTGATAAATGACACCAGAGACAAGATGTAATGGAAAGTCTACAGTGTGACGTTGATCAGACAGGACCTTCAAAATGTTTTACGTTCACGTGCAGACTCACAGAATTCACAGTGATTATGTTCGTACGGTGTGCTACAGAAGAGTATCAGGGCCAGGGGCAAGAAAAAAAAACGAGGAGGAAGGTTTCCTTTTTTTTCACTCCGCACCTATCTACGATGTAGAAGAGACTGTGACAATAAACACAGAACCAGATAATATCTCAAGTACATTTAAGTACTTTTTACAACACTATGATAAAGTATATTGTCATTTCAATACCATTTTATGACACTGATATAATGCTAATGATATTAAATAATAATGCAGGTGCACCCTTTCATGGAGCAATGTGCTTTTAATATTGAAGATCTTAATAAGTAAGAATTGCAATGTCTCAAAAAATTTAAATTTTCTAAATACACAAGAGATAAATAAGGTAAAACCACATAACCAATACAGTGAATAAAATGTACTCTCAGGCTCTGTTACGAAAAACTGCACTTAAATATATATTTTTTTTTTAACCATTTCCCCGAAGGCTCCTTTTTTTTATGGGACCTGTCTTCCCCTTTCAGTTATAACTGCGTGTTTCTGACACTTAACAGCCTGTAGTCCGATGGTCTGCTGCGCCTTGTCCTCCTTAGTGAGAGTGAGAGGGACAGATATGTGGGGAGGACAAAGAAATGCTTGAGGAAATTTCAGGCATTCCGTAAAAAAAGAATCCGTGCCTCTTGTGGAAAATTCTATGAGAAAAAGGAAGGTTTTAAGATATGCCTCGTCAATTTTTCTGTCAATAACTGAAGCTGCACCGACGTCAGGCACTATAAAGAAGCTGACAAACACAGGGCAGCGGCCAAAAGATAGATGAATGAATGAAAACTAATAAATATTAGTTTATGTCAGAAAATCACTGAAGTTCATGCAAGAGGGGTGAATTATATGTAGCTCAATTTGGAGCTGTGTAACATAAATGCTGCTATGGTGTATTTAATATTTAATAATTGGCTGTGTCCAAAATTTGTACTTACGTCACTGCTGTTGCACAGTTTGTCTGCCATTTTTCTCTCAGCGCAATGCATGATGGTAAATATTGCTTGTTCAGTGACCATCGTTTGCACACTACTTTTTGCGATGCATTGTGGGATACTTTGAGTGCACTATATAGGGTATAATAATTCCCACTAGACATGCGTACAGCACTACACAATGGTATACTCAATATGTAGTGCACTATATGGGGAGTAGTGAGTGATTTTGGACCCTGCCATTGTCTTTCTTTAAAAGTCACCAGGATGCATGAAACAAGTCTCTCAGACTCAAATATTCCTGGAGGACTACCTGACCTCTGTCTGGTGTTGAAACTTGCCAATTTTTGCGGTCTCAATGTTGTCAGCTCCCTGATATATGTACGATCAGTTAATAACATAATTATCGTGACAGGCCTATTCCTGTCCATCTCCATTAAAACCTTCGAAATAAAAATTAAGGTGAATTTGCATTTCCAAGAGCTTGTTTTAAGCAAATAGACAGGCTTTATAAGCGAGCCTGAATGTGAACAAAAGAAAAATAAAAGGTGGAAAACAGTCTTTTGAGGACCTGATTGGCATTTGGGAGGATGCAGCTATTCTGTTTTGTCAGCTAATGTTTCTCAAACCCTGTCAGCTAATGCTGGACATGTTTTATGTTGGCATTCAAACATGACAACAAAGACACACGCTGTGCATTGTCGTGACGCACCGGCTCACGGTGAAACAATAATCACCATTTACGTGAGAGTGAAAGCAGGTTTGACATTTTCAGGAGTTCAAGTGGACAAAAGCATTTCCAGTCCCATTATCCAATCATTTCAACACAGGCAGAACAACCTCCTCACTTCAGTTGCTGTGTGACCACTATGGAGAGGAAGATTTTTTAATACGCACTCTATATCCATCTCCTCTTCTATCTCTCTAACCGCCTTCCAGCCCACTCATGTACAACATGAGCAGGCATGTTCCTTATCAGTGAAGGCCATGCAAGGCAGCCCACACAGAGGGTCAGCTCGCTCGTCCTTAAAATCAGAGCAGAGCGAGCTGTTATCGCTCAGGGGGAGTGAGTGAGAGAGAGAGAGACAGAGAGGGAGAGAGAGAGAGAGAGAGAGGGAGGCGTTGTTTTGGATTTGGACTTCATATCCACAGGTCTTCTTGATCCTGGTGCATGAGAGGAAGCAGGATATGAGTCTGAAGGGAGAACGAAAAGATACCACCTGAATCCAGGACAACAAAAACAAAATCTTCATCACTTGTCTGCAGCAGAGTTTTCATCTCATTATCTGAGAATAAGGGAGAAATTTGCCTGAGCCATGAGTATATTTCAGCTAACTTCAAACAGAAGTTGGTTTCTTTGATGAAATAAGACATGTTGCTGCGCCTCCATCAAAACAAATGAAAATTGAAAAATGACTTTTGAAATCTCAAAAGTGGCAATTATTTTCCTGCCTTTACTTATGAAGTTAATGTTGCCTGCACAAAGTAATGGCTATGGAATACGTTTAGATTGGTTCCCTTGTAAACCTCGCTTTCATGCAATTTTGTCTGCCACCTGGCACAAAATCTCAGAGGAAAATGAAGACTGACTGGCGATCCAATTTCTACTTAAAACAAGCGTATTTACTGAAGAATGAGTTGAAATGCTCACTGGTACATTGGCAGATGTATCACCTGTTGAAGAAAACACGATTCTAGGGATTCAATGACTGTCAAAAAGTCTGAAATATTGCTTACTTTGGGAGGGAAAAAAAGTTGTAAGGGTTTTTCTAGACGTTATAATTACAAACCATTCATGCTATTATAATACAAGACTCAAAACTCAACAACTCAAATACAGCAATAAAATAGGATAAAACTATTTAGATCAAAGCATGCTTGTAAGATTTTGTGATGATTTAGGCTAAGCAAAGCACCTATTCTTCTTTTATTTGTGTGTATCCTGTTTCTGCCCCATGTTTCTATTCTCTTAATGTTTCTGCTGTATATTTTCTTTTTGTCTCATGCTCTTTTTCCCTGCCTACAGTGTGTGTGTGTGTGTGTGTGTGTGTGTGTGTGTGTGTGTGTGTGTGTGTGTGTGTGTGTGTGTGTGTGTGTGTGTGTGTGTGTGTGTGTGTCTGGGGGTGAAGGCTGCCCTCCTGTATTAACATAAAGGTGACAGACTAAAGGAATCTCCTAAATGCAAGTAATGCAAAGAGAGGGTGAAGGAGGACAAGTAACAACACATAAAATATAAATTTTAGTTACAAGAAGCTGCAGAAGTAGCTGCTGCTGCCAGGGTAGTTACTGCTGTGCTGGACAGGAAACAGACACTGACACTGCAGACTACTTGGTGACATTCAGACAAGGTTGAATCACGCCACTCCTCTCTCTGGTGGTGTTTTATCACTCGTTCCCGCTCCAGCCTGGGCTTAAATCAAGCCGAATGTTTATATCTCACAGCACTAGCACATTACAAGACATTTAAACTCTATTTTTAGGGAGCCCAAATAGTCCTGCCTCTTTTTCTCAGCCACACAATTTACCAGTCTAGCACACCGTGCTGCACCCTTTTACTTTTTTCTTTTTTTTTTTTTACGATATTCCAGTTTGTTTCACCCTATTTCCTCTTACATTCTGCGTTTTAATGATCTGTTTCGTTGGGATTCCCGCTACACAGTTTCAACGGCTCTCTAATTAACGCTGCTGTAATAAGCTAAGTGACGCTTGCAAGTGTTTTCATTAAAGGGCTGCGTAAAAAGACAATGTGACTGACCTTAAGCTTTACATTCAAAGACAGAGCAAACAGAACACTCTTAATCTAAATCGACAAAGCTCATAAGATCCTGATTTGACATAATAGAAGGTACATTTTGTGCCTCTTATCACTACAGACTGATATAGAGAACGTCATGCCAGTGATTTGAAAAAGAAGCAAGACAAGCTGCTGTTGTGTTTCCTTTTGCAAGACCATTTCACAGCATGTCCGACAGTATCGAGCTGTTCTGTAGCTTAACATGTCATTGTGTTTCATGCTGTTCTGTGCTGTTCCCTCGGCAAGTTTCAACAGTCTAAGAAGCTGACATTTACAGCAAGTCCAGTCAGTACCCAACCACCAGCCTTAAAGCCCAGGGCAGATTTCTGTGCGTGCACAGTATTAATGCAAACTGCCCTGAGAGGATGCACTTGATAAGGAATGTGATAGCAGCCTGCAGGGTCTGACACCTGGTAATAGGAGCTCATGGACTCGTGAGGGAACATGAAATCAGCACCAGCAAAATCAGATGATCATCAGCTTCTCATGTCTCCACATAACGAAGCACTTCGCTTCGAACACCATTAGCGTGTATTCACACATTTATAGGGAATTTGGGTTAAATGTGTCAGGAATGATTATTAATTATGAGAAACTATAAGATCCAGTTTACATAAGTTTACCACCAGGAACACCACCCTTAAAGACGGTAAAAGATAGCCAATGATTAGTGATCTGATTAATAATTAACTTAATTATTACAACCAAAATCTCCCATAACTGCTATTACAGATGGAAGGAAGTAAATTATCCCAAATGTTACCGACAATTTTCAAACCAGAGAAATCCACAAGTTCAATCAAGGTGGTGGGGCGATTCTTTTGGTCACCTGTTGTGATTTCCAGGATATGGATGTTAGCAATGAATACTAAATTTAACCATGAATACACCTTTAAAACATTACCTCACCTGTGAACATTTGTGTCATTCAACTCAGCAAGATTTTTTATCGACAGTGTTGGTTGTTTAAATAACTAGTCAACTGCTGGAATGATGGCCCTTGCATTAAACTGGGATGTCTATGCAGTAGAAAGATATAGAAGTTTTTGAAAGTGGTGCTCCATGACCAGAGAGAACAGGGAAAAAAGGGCTGTGGTATTTCCTTTTGCTGAAAAGGTAGAAAACCTACAACAACCAGAATGCATTCTGCCACACCGGACCATTAAACACTCTTGCTGATGGGTGGTGTACTTTGAGTTGGCAGCGCCTCCTTTTTGCTCACAGTCCATCTTTAAAAAAGGAAAACAGCATCTGCCAAATGAATAAGTGTAAAATCAAGTCAACTTTGTGTTGGGAGAGGCGTTGGTAATGGAAGATACAAAAAACCCTCATATGTACTCGGGAATCCAATTTTTGTTTTGCCTCGTGTAAACGCGCCTGAAAAGCAGCAAGCTCATCACTTTTTTTGTGTCTGTTATGGGCATCAGGTGACATGCCAGTTTTGGGACAGAAGTTTAGGGAAACAGCCAAAGAGGCCTTCATTCAAAGTGATGACATCCATTTACCTCTACACAGCGAACTGATGCAGGGTGGGTGAATCTTCAGCAGAATGTCTGTATCTAACTATTCAAAACATCCCAGGAGGCGAAATCAGTGACAGTGAATATTCCCACTACAGACTGGTCACGTGTCATGAGTGTTGGATTATTTTAATTTCAAATCAAAGGGAAATCTCAGCCCTGCGTTTGTCCTGTAGTCCTTCCTTTCACAGCTTCTACTGTCACTCTCCTGCGGAATTAAGAGCACACCGACTGCAAATTGCCTTCCTCATGGTCTGTGTTGTTTTTCTGACCTTTTCCATCTGTCATCCGGCACGGTTTGCCAGTTCAGGTGTTAGTGCACTCTATTAAGTCACTCTGTTGTGATTAATATTTAATAAAGTCTGAAGCGTACAAGGTAACGCAAATGTAAGGTGAGGAAGACTTTTTTTTTTTTTTTCAATAGGCAAAGAAGAAAGAGAGGTCAGAAAAAAATGTGTTAACTCTGACACCTGCTTATTCATTACAGAAGGGCTAAGAAACACAAACAGGGCCACTGGGGGAAAGTGAAACGCTGGGTTATCATTTCAACTGTGTGGAAGTTTGTAACAGTGATAGAGAGGGATGGAGGAAGAGGGGAGGATGGAGGAAAAGGGGGATTAGGGGACGGACACACTTGGCATGGCCTCCTTACCGGCAGTAACTGCGTCCTTGACCTACTGATAGAGAGATATACGCCACAGAGAGAGAACAGAGGATGGAGCCGAGGTCTGCCAGCAAGCTGAATGCAACTCCCACTGCTAACACTACTGAATGGTTTGAAATGATTATAGCTACACAATAACAGCAGCACTATGAGCACTGTGCTGATGTGAGGGATTTTGCAGGTGCATTTACACCAGTAGTTCATTTGGTCCAGAAAGAGGGACAAAATGATATGTTGTTCCACATTAGTTTGGGTCCAATTGCTGTTCACATGGACCTTTTACAACCGAAACAAGAGTAACTCTTTGATTGGAGAGTTTGGGTGATCAAAACACAAGACACAACTTTATGCAGGACTTATCCTACATGGGTGTGCTGCGCTCCATTGGAAGTCTGAGGTTAATATTTCTGAGTCAGTATCGCCACGGATCATGTCCCAGTTTCCAACTTGGAATTCCAACTTGAATGACCATTCCACTGTACTTCTCCATGGCGGAGGTAGTTTTTTTTTCCAATTTCAGAGCACAATGGAATGCAGCAGTATTTTTTCTAATAGTGATGTCATTGACGTCCCCAGAAACGGTGCAACAGTCAATAAACCATTACAACTTAAATTTCATGAGATAAAAACGTGAAACAAATAAAACATTTCTTAACATTCCATAACTCTTTTGATTTATGCACATATTTGAGTTTGTGAGCTATTCTTATTTTTACGAGCGGCAGAAACAGTTGATTCACTGTTTGGAAACTCCAAAACCTGCTTGCCTGAGCATCTTTTCTTCACCATCAAAGCCCTCACTGGTGCCATCACCTGTCACGCAGTACAAAAAGAATGAAAGCTGTGGCTATGGTTTTTATTTTAGATTTATTTTAACGACTGTCTCCCATGGCGTAATGCTTTTGATATGCACACTGTCACATGGAGCTCACAAATAAATAACCATTTATAAGCACTTTTAGTATTATCAGAACATTTTATGAATAACGACAAGCCGGTTAAGAAAAAAGGAGGTGTCTTGCACAGTAACTATTCACAGCTTATTACAGTGGGATCACTGTCACACTCTCTTAAATGGACTTGTTGACTTACAAGCACTGGATTTATCAGTAGTTCAGCTTTTTAAATTGTGCTAAAATCTCATAAATGGCATTATAAACTCCTGGTTGAATCACTTAGAGTCCACATGGAAGCAGACTAAGACCACCCGTCCTTGGCCCTCTCAGGCTGCTTGTGCCCCGACGAATGGCTCTCTGGGGGGGGGGGGGGGGGGGGGGGGGAACGCTCCCAGTTTTGAAACAACCCCTCCAAACAAACCAGGTGTGAAAACACCCGCACTGAGCATACACTTGTAAGAGAAGTGTCATCTGATGTAGTCAATGAAGTAGAACAGTATCATGCCTAGGCGCATATATTTACAAAACCTGAATTTCGATATTTGCTGCATGCTGTGAAAACGGTGTATAAACACAAACTAAATCCGTGCTGTACTTCTTGGGTGTGAAGAAAATCGAGGAATCTGTGGTGATAGAATTTTTTTTCCACTAATTCCATTTCCAAATTTCCCTTCAGGTGTTAAACACATTTGGATGGAAAAAAAGCTACTACTGTCAGAAGCATCTAGAACAACACGCAGTTTAACATTTTGTTATATATTCATTGGAAATTACAGCAAATCAGATGTAGTGGATTCAAAAGAAACTGTTTTTCAATATTTTGTCAGAGCCAAGCTGTGTGTGTGCGTGCGTGTGTGTGTGTGTGTGTGTGTGTGTGTGTGTGTGTGTGTGTGTGTGTGTGTGTGTGACAGGTGGCTCAAACCATGCACAGCACAGATCAGCTGGCCTATCAAATGCCTGCCAGGAGAGCTCCTCAGAAAAACACGCACACGCACACGTTTGAGAGCAGACAGGCATAAATACACACAAGTGCAGACATTTCTTTTCTGTCTCTCTAAAACACATTCTCAGAGTTCTAACACTGTGTTCTTTCCTGGCTGGAGTCTGTTTATACTCTGTGACTCTCCCCTCTCTGACCTTTTTTTTTCCATGTTGAAATGAGTTTCATGTGATGAGATTTTCTATCACTACATCTTAATGTATCCCTTTAATTTATTTTTGTCATCCTTTGCTTGCCTTCTCCAGATGTTTGCTTCACTTCCAGTAGAGTCGAGACAGACGATGCAGGGAAGCAGCGCAGCAGGGGCCGAGATTCAAACCCAAAATCAGCCTCAGCAGTCACAAGCACACAGTCCACGAGGCGCTAAGCTAAGGGCTTGTTGAAATGTTTGCATAACAGTCGCCACCCTACAGTGCATCAGTGTCTGCAAACGGCTGGAATGCAAATTGTTGCAAATATTCATGTGGTCTCAGGTTACATGTTTCTGGTATTTATATCATTTGCACCCTGGGTGGATTGAATGAATGCCAGTGGACTTGACTTATATCCTTGATTCTACAATAATCTACATGAAGACTTTCTGCAATTAGCTTTGCATTCCAGGAAAAAATGCCACAAACATCAGTTCATCAGAGATGGGGGTTGAGTGACACACGTCCCATCCCTTACCCCCAAAAGCCAATCATCTGCTTTATCAGGAAACATATCAGCCAGTTTCAAATGATATGATGCACCACTTAAAAGGCATAGAAGAGGAGGATATCAGTTTAATTCACAGGACTACCAAACTGAGGTTATCCAAACATTAGATATAAAACATTTGTTTGTTAAAGTGCTCTGCTGGGAAAAGCTTGATAGAAAATATGCTTCTAAAAGAGTGAGGTGTCATGAAACCATGCACGAGTAGCAGAAGTATAACCTGTGGAAAAAAAAAACATATTTTTGGGGCAACGTCACTGAACTCTTTAAGCAGTTTTTTATCATATTTGATTAGTGATTCTATACATGTAGTTCTTATGTCCAGGTGACCATTAAAAGTTCTGGCTCTCTCCTTATTCAGACTGGGACAGGGGCCAGGTCTTGTTAGCACAACATAACTACCCAGGGGTGTTGTCAAGATGGCTGTCAAATAGCAAGATTTGTCTAAAAAGATTTTGATCGGTAGCTATACTAAGCATCCTTTATGTAAACTGAGGCAGGAACACTGGTGCTGGTTTGAGTGGGACTGGATATGATGGTTTACACCATGCGACGGTCCACATGTAGAACTTGGCAATACCATTTCCACCCTGCAAGATATCTCTAAAGCCCAGCTCGCGAGTGGACGTACCTTTTCCTCCTTTAGGCTTTGTACTCTTCCCTGCTTGCCTATCATCCCTTTATCACAGTCATCCTCCTGCACGCACTCGGGGGGAAATGACCAGAAAATGTGCACACAAGTTTTCCTTTCTCAGGTGTTTATGATGAAAGGGTCTATAGGAACCAAAAACATGTTTTCCTAAACTGAACCGAGAATTAAGTTGTCTAAACCTAACCAAAGAGTGACAGAATACTTAAAAAGAAAGGGGAAAAAAATAAGTGGACATAAGGTGATCACTATAATAACATGTTCCAAAGGGACAAATTAAGCTTGGTTTCTTAGGTGAGAGTCATAAATAATTCATTCAGCCACGGCTTGCTCCCTCTTGCGAGCTCTAGGCAGGCACCACACCTCGCCTCAACCAAACACTCAGGAGAGAACTCGTCTTACACAGACAGACGATCTCCTGTTGCATGTGTCAAAGGGAAAATCCTGTTAATGTTTGGAACTGATTTGTTTTTGTTTGTATGGAAGTTCCAAATAGCAGAAGAAAATAATCAATCAGATGAAGTATGGCAGGATCCACTGGCTTTACAGACCATTTACTATGTCCTGATATAAAATGACATACATGCAATATATCATTTTATCATACCATGGTAGAAGATTTAGGCCAAATCACTCATCTCTATTTGGGCCTGAACTGATGCTCATGTAATATGTATACAATACACTAAAATACATAACATTCATCATGCTATGAAATAAATTCATTGTTCTGTGACTGTTCAGTTATTTTCCGATGGCGGACATGTGGGTGAAGCTGAAGCAACAAGCACTCATCAACATTATGTGTGATCGTCTCAAACAAAACACCTCTAAAAATAGAGACTTTCATGTCTCAAAAGAACAATATTAGTCAAAATCACCACCAAGACACCCATTAGAGGAGGTGAAATTACCTATTAAGACTCGTTGTTGGGAAAATGTGCCGTTTTTCATGTGGGAAGCCCTTCCTGTCACTCCCATGCTGTCAGGAACTGACATGAAGAGCGGCGTCCTACACAAAAGCCTCACTTTTGCATTCAGCCGTCACAGCTGCTGCTTGGTCCAACCTGTCCGCTGCTTCTCTTTGTCCATTTCTCCATTTCACTTTCAAGTCATGGAGGAGCAGGTTAATCTGATCTTTGAAAGGACAGAACCAGTGGGAGCAGGTGGCTTGCCCTGAGACAGACTGATTCTGCTGTCAGCCAGTGTGACCCCACCTCCCTCCCCCACCCACTCGTCCCTGCTTGGCTTTGGCCCTGAAGCCACGGGGCTCAGATTGGAGGTTATTTTCCCCACTGAGCAGTCACTCCTCACATATAAACAGAGTCTGGCGGACATTGGGTCAAAGCATAACTCAAGAGTATCTATTTTTGCTTGAGCTGGGCGAAGAACACATAACATAAATTAAAATGTGTGCAAGTGAAGTTGGCGCCTCATTTAACTGCAGTCTGCACTTGTGTTAACGTGGCTGTAAATCCCAGCCTTCAGGTAAACTACAAAGAGGATAACACAACCTGAAATAATAACTGTACGCGGGTGTTAAACACTGCTCAAATCCGTCTTTCCATCATCATCCATTTTCAACATGTTACAGCACTTTGTCCACAGTGTGGCTTTGCATTAATGTCAGAAAATTACACTATAATGTAGAGATATATGGAGACTGGCAGAGAAGCTCTCAGACATTAAAAGCTAAATGGCCTCTTGTAGTCATTTGTACTCCTACACCAAGGCGCCATTGAAAGCATAATGCATATCAGCAGGCTGGATGTGGAAAGGCTAATGTCCTCTGTGCTTTCTATTACACACATTTTGTTACTGATTTTAAACTATCAAAGGCATGAGGTGATGAGTCCCAGCTTCAAAAGTGGCACTGCATAAACACAGATTTGAAATGCCTTTGTAATGGCTTTATCTAAAATATGGGTAATATAATATAGAAAATATAAAGGTTTAGAACTGGTTTGAATAAACAGTTTGGACCTGTAACTGAAATATATAGAGCTCGATGTGACCAAACTATGCTGAAAAGATAGACTGAACATCTTGAGTAAAAACTGGAACATGACAAATATTTAACATGACATTATGTTAAAGCAACATTGCACTTGCTTGATGTTGTATTAGCAAAGTTGTCAACTCGCTAGTTGAGGTTCAGTCGATAACATGTTACTGTCAGTTTTGTGCAGCGCTTGTGCAACTTTGAAATCAACAAACAAATCGCATAAAATGACAATTTCTCCATCATGTTGCTTCAACATTTGTGGCTAATGCAGAAACATACATTAATTATTCAATTGAAATATATTTTATTACATACATTTGCAAGTAAACACATGCTAACACACACAATGGCTGCTGATCAGACAAAAAATCTTGCATAAATATTGTCTCTTGCAACTTGTGTGATTTCACAGAACTAAAGCGATTAATTCATTAATGACATGATAACTGCAAGACTAACTGTACGCATAAATAACGGCAGCCATGCATAAAGTTCACAAATGTCCCTGAGTCATGATGCAGATGATTTCAGAACAATGATTTTGACAGGAGGACTTGATTAATGGTTAAAAACTTTAAAATCCTGACATTTCTGGCCCTTTTATACTTCCTATCCTGACAGAATGACAGATCCCATTGTTCACCACAGGTAGAATAAAAACCCTGAAACAATTAATGAAAATAAACCACTGACCCAAGGAAGGATTAATGGGTTCATGCTATTAACTCAGACTCTGTCGTCAGCATCTCCTAACAGGAACTGAAGTCCATAAGTCAGAGTTATGAGCAGTCTTTACAGTCAGGTCACCATTTGCTGGATTTATTGTGAGCTTTGTTGTTCCTGGGTAACAAAGTGGAACTTGGCGCGGCTTCCTCTGGTCAGACCTCTCTCATTACGGAGTTGTTTACCCCCACTGAGCTGCCACAGACTCTGACGGGTGAGGTCAGGTATTTCCAATTTGACAGAAACTGCACTTCTGACACTGATGTCCAATTGTTCAAAAACGTTGCCTGTCTTTCTACCCATCAGTCCCATTACAGAGTAATCTCTCCCCCATCTTCACTTCACAGTGTGGCTGCTGAACGTCAAGGATCCAGAAATCTAGTAAACAAGGTGCAGACAGAACCTGACTGAACCCCTCCATCTGCCCTATTCCATACCAACACACACACACACACACACACACACACACACACACACACACACACATACATACACAGTCAATAATGGCAGCAGTTGTGAAAAGCAGGCACATACAGCTTTAAATCTAGCGCTGTAAGAGACAGTCAGGAGGAGGAGGAATAACAAGGCAGGGAGTAAAGATATTGTCTTTTTGGAAACATAATGGCGCTTAGAATGAAGCTGTACAGTGGCCACCTCACCTCAGCACTGCTCACACACACTCATTATTAGCCTTTTATCCAATTAGTCTACTGCACGTTCCTTCTGTACTTGTCCAGTTGATGCATTTCACCCTCTTTCTAGGTTACTCCTGAACCTTTTATCCCATCAGTGCAATTCCAGCTCACTCTCAAAGCATTCCACCGATCACAATCGTCCTGTACGCAGTTATTACAGTCTTTCAGTAGCATATGTTGCATTCATATTTGCACAATCTAACATCACTGTGTGTTGTTCCTGGGATCATCATAATTAATGTTGTTGCAGGACAATCATCGAAACGGATCACATTTTTGTAATGTCACAGCTTTGCTACATAGAGAAGGAAGGAACAATATGCACACGGGAGAAGTTAGCTTTTAAAACATGTTTACAGGTGCAATATGTAAAAACTGGCCACCTGTCAAATACACAACTGTACCTAACGGTAGTTGCTGTTAGCTAATTAGCTCAGTCAGCCATGCAGCTAGCAGTTCTATTAGCTGACTCTGCTCAGAGGCTCAAACCCGGGGGGAGTGCTGTTGGAGTTTAGATTGCTAGCAAAGGAACAGGAGCACCATAAGGAGGAGGTTTTCAGGCCTGGTACAAGGGGGACCAAGCAAGGAATGCTGGTGGGAAGGAGCCACATTATGTGATCCACAACCACAACCGGGCAAGTGGGCAATGGAACTGAGCTCCACAAGTAACAAAGTTCTGACACACTTCACCTTCAGCTGTGAAAGGGTCTATTTAAACCCAAACCAAGTTTTACCTTACCTAACCAAGTCATTTTGGTTGCCAGAACCTGACCAAGTCATTGTTCCCTAAACCTCAAAAAAAAGAAAACATGGTTGAAATAATGATTAGTAAACAGTAGGCAATAATAATAATAATAATAATAATAATAATAATAATAATAATAATAATAATAATAATAATAATAATATGATTCAAACAGGATACTAATCCCTGTCTTATGTCAGAAACCTACACCCAGCCAACTCATCCACAACAGCTCGCTCCAGCTGCAGACTTTGTCACTGTTTCCTGAGTAGAGATGATGGCCGTGGAGCAACATGTAATATAATGTTCAAGCACCAACACCAACACTGTGACTTACGATACACCACACACAGATTTTGAACGCATGCTCTTACTAATATCCTGATATAGATTTAAATCAAATCACCCAGCTCTACTACACACCACAACCCTCTCTACCATCAGCAAGGATTTCAACTGACTGAGCATTAGCAGGTATGGTGCATCATGAGCCAAGCTCATCATCTCACCTATATAAAGTCACCTTCAGGTTTGAGCTGCCGCCAAATTATGTCATGAAATGTCAAAAGTTAAACAGCCCCTACGTATTAGTCTGCCCTAATCATACAAACAGTAGTCAGTCAAACAGGTGTATCATGGATGCCTGCAGGATAATATCAGCACAAACATCTGCAAAACTTGGAGGTGACTAATTCTACGGTAAACAGCTAAATAAAAACAGCGTGTGTGTGTGTGTGTGTGTGTGTGTGTGTGTGTGTGTGTGTGTGTGTGTGTGTGTGTGTGTGTGTGTGTGTGTGAGCACGCAGGCACATAAGTGATGAAGGTGAGGAAGGCTGCTAACTGTTAGAGATTTCATGAACATCTGCTACTGACACACACATACACACATCACAGCATGTAAAGCGAGGGGAGGAAGTGGGTGGAACGAGAGCAGCTCTGGCACACGCTGCTTTGTGACATTTACATGTATTCGTGTTTGGCCGTACATATGCAAACACAACTGCACACACATGCTGCCCATCGTTCAAAAAGAAACATAAACACATGCACAGACACATCTTGCATAAGTGTTGTGTTTTTCTGCTAAACTCTGAATAATTCAAGAACTTTGCAGAAGTCCTTGGAAGCTAACCTTCTCCCCCACACACACACACACACACTACCCATATTTATTTTACCCTCCAGTGCATCTGCAAAAATGTTTTTACACTACGTGCTTGGATTTAATTAAACATCACTTTCATTCTTCTTGAAACTCCAAGTGGAGTTTGGTGTGCGCATTAGGGGAAGGGGCAAAGTTCTTGCTCAACTTGGGCTCAACTCCAACAAAACATTTTTTATTTTCAAGCGTCAATATTCCCTAACACTGATTATCCACATTTAAGGTCTGTTTACTGTTTTTCTGAAGAACGGTACAAATGTGAAAAATTGTACAAAGTCTTTTGGGGCTCCGGAGGAATCTGCAGGAAGTCTTGGTTGTCAGCGTTGGAGACAGCAGTCTGAAAATGTAAAGAAATCTGGAGTTGTGGAGTCGCCTGCTCAAAGTCACATTAGCTGCCACTGGAAGAACAATCTTCAACTTGAACTATCAGCAGCTGACTTGTGGATAATTTCGGCATCAAGCTATGACAGGGAAGAAGAATGAATGATATGTAACTGCAATATCCCTGTTTCTCTGTAACTGCGCATTGTGGGTCCAACAATCTTATAGAAGAAACAGCCAAAATAGAAGTTGTTTGGTTAACGTGCTATCTTTAGACCAATGTCCATACTGGACCAAACACCACAGTACAACCACATATGGACACTTCTTCATGGCATCATCCATCAGCCCAACCCTATTTGGTACGATATAAGTATCTATCATTCCAATGCATCAGATACATATCAGCATTTCATGTTTCCATCTCACTTGCAAGCCGTCACAGGTTTTAAACATGAATCAGGCTGCCACACCACACAGTTGCATTTGTGCCTTCTCAGCCAGCAAAAGATCTCGACTGAATCTTTGAGTTCTTGGTTATTTAGGAAATGTTTTTCAAAAGGATTTGGCAATTCAGTAAAATGCTCCTGATGGCACTTCAGCAAATCCTATTGATTTGATAGAATGCTATAGTCGAAGAGCCATTAATGTCTCCTGTGTGAGAAGTCCCACATCCCCATTGCGCTTTCAACTAAATGCCTCCACCAGCTTCTTTCTATTCTCTTTTCATCACATCCTTCTTTCACCCCTTCATCCTTTCCTCTCCTCTCAACCAACTCTTCAGTCTTCCCGTCTCTCCTCTTTCTCGCTGCCCTCTTCTCTCCGCTATTCCCATCCCCCAGCTCCCTCTCTGAGATGAAGACTGTCAGCAGGGCCATATATCTGACACAGTGCACCCATGGACTCCACACACACATCCAATATGCGATATAGTGTTCACTAATGGGGTAGTGGGTATGAGGGGAATGGAAGATGGAGTCGGCTGGGCGTTGTAGAGTCCATCAGACAGGTTATATAAGACACTTGACAAGGAGTTTCCGTCGTCATAAATCTATAACCCTATGGAAGATAATGTAATGGCAACAGCGGCTCTGTGGATTCCTGTACATGCAGGACAAAACAGGGGTAGCTATAGGTTTTAAACTCTGCGGACTAACAGGAAATACAATCAAAACCAGCTGTGTAGTGATGTCGATTAATGTGGCAACTGAGCAATTTCATTACTGATTAATCATGACTATTCTGTGAATTAACTCAAATTCTTCTTCTTCAAAAAAAAAAAGTATTCTCATCACAGCCTCCTTAGGTAAAATGTTCAAATTGCTCTTTTTCATTCAGCCAAACTGTGGAGAAACCGAGAATACTCAATTTGCATTTAAATAAAAATGGAGAACTCCTTATATTTGAGAGGCTGGAGCGAGAACATTTTTTTTTTTTGCATTTCCGTGTGATAAAGACTTTGATGAGTCATTATAAAGGTCCTGCATCCTTCCCTTTGTATCTTCCTGTCGATTGCGTTGAAGCACTGATGCTGATATGCGGTCATTAGCTCAGGCTACAGATCCTGTGGTTCAACATGTAATTACCTCAGCTTAACAGAAAACAGTGAAGGACGCAGCAAGAGGAGCATTTTAAAACCACCGCACGCACGCAGCTATGATTTATGTGGTTAGTGAAGGTTACAGTAGTTTGGAGTGCTCTGTTTTGGTTTAAGAGCTTCATTTCTGGCAGATCGCTGAGATAACTCCACATGTAAGAGACGCAGCCTGAGCTAATTCGGTTCAACAGCATCGCGACCAGAACGACTTCTTTAAATGGATAAACTCATGTGTCGTGTTCAGCAGACTTCAGGCTTCATGCAGCTCTGCTCCGCTCGGGCTCACTAAACATATCACGCTCGTTCTGGCACATGAATAATGTGGAAAAAGAGAGGGAGAGAAATTCCACTTCTGTTGCTTCGCCTAATCCAAGTGACTTTACCTCTCCCTCCCCCCCTCTCTCTCTCTCTCTATTCTCCTGCTCATTTCACACACACACAGACACCATGCAGTCGCACTCTTTCACAGTCTCTCTCTCTCTCTCTCTCTCTCTCTCTCACACACACACACACACACACACACTGCTGGTTCTCCTTGGCACTGTGCCTCTTTCTAAGAATGTTCGGTGCTACAACCCTGAAGGAATACACCATCAGCGCCTTCCACGCACTGCTCGTGAAGGCTTGCATGCTGACACAAGTGATGAATGGCGCTTAGACGGAGAGACCAAACGGCCCTTGAAGTTCTAAACAGTGAAGTCCCTGTGTGTCCGTCTCTGACAGGAAACACACACAAAGTTCTTGCGTGTACAATAAACATGAAAGATGAGTTTAGCCTCTGCTTCGCTGAAGGAATCCGATTAAAACAAACTGTTTACAACACGTAGAGTCAGAACTCATAAAAAACACAACAATCTGAGCGAGCTGAGGTAGCTGTACCTCTTGATTACACTGCTGAAACAATATTTGGGACATCAACATTTCAATTTTGTATTTTCTTCCAAGCACTGAGTTTAGCAAACGAGCTGATTACGATGTCCAATATTAAAATTTATGCTGCAAAAAGTTAAGAAGGATTTAAAAAGGAAAAGAAAAAGGAGAATCACAACAGATGCTTCCTGACAACTGCAAACGAAATGTGCATAACAATGCACAGCTCCAGTGAAACCATCCAGTGATGTGTAGCTGAATTTAAATGTGGATAAACTATAACATCAACATTAACAGGAAAAAATCTGTTTTCTGACTTGAACAATCCCTTAAAATACACATGATTCTGATGTTAATACGGTTGCAGGGATTAGTTATGGGAAAACCTGAGTGACAGATCTGCACCTCTATTTTTCGTGGAAAACAACAGACTTGCAAGCGCCAGGCAGCTTTTGCAAAAACTCATTAAGACAGACAAGAACTTATTTTGGGATACAGAGGGACATTTATAAGTCGATTCAGATGAATCATATTACAGTTTTGTGATTGTGGTTTGTTTACATCACTAATTACATAAGTGTATTAATCATCGGCTGTTTAATAACCAGCTTTAATGCAACTTTATACAGTCTGTGAGCATTTTTGGTCAAACAGTTCGTCTTATTCAGCTTTTGAATATGTCAAACGAGTTTTTCCTCACATCATGTTGACAGCATGCAAAGTTACATGGTGTTTAACAAACGTCACTGTAAGCCAACTCCCATAAAACATCTGATATGTATTCAAATAAACTATAAACCTAAAGTTCCTTATAAGGACGCTGCTTTTAAAACTACCGTCGAGCGTCAGACACCTCAGCAGCACACTGTCACGTACTGGGAGCTGCGACTTCTGAGCGCTTCATACGCGTAAAACCTGAAAAACTAACTTCACGGCGCTACTTTTCGCTCCAGTTTTTTTTTTTTTTTTTATCTTGCGGGAACTAACCTGGTTGGTGGTGTCGGGCGGCAGGTTCTTAATGAGGATTTTCCTCCTGTTGCTCAGCTCCTGGCGAGTTTTGGCCAGCCTCCTCTCGATCTCCTCCGGCTCCAGGTCCGGCAGGTCGCGGAGGCTAATCCCCGAGTCGGAGGGCTGCGCTGCCGCCGCCTCCTCATCCTCCGGCTGCCGGCTCTCGGGGCTGTCCATCTCCGGGGAAAGTGCGCTCTCCCCGGCTAGAGAAGAGTGAACGCTCGGCGGCTGGATGGATGAGGCTGCCGCCATCTTGGGTAGCTGAGTGAAAAGTGTGTATGTGTGTGTGTGTGTGTGTGAGAGAGAGAGAGAGAGAGAGAGAGAGAGAGAGAGAGAGAGAGAGAGAGAGAGAGAGAGAGCAGGTGGGAGGTGTGATAGTGGCAGAGAGATAAAGCGAGAGAAAGAGAGAAAGGTAACACATCCCGGATGAAATGCAGAAAATAGATTATTTATTTGTTGAATCACTCATTTATTTCTTTAGGCTGCTCATTTATCCATACATCCGCCTTCTTTATAATCAAGTGACTTGATCTGATCCGTAACTTTGTGAGAGCACCTTTTTTGGTTTTGTTCAGTCTGTTTTTATCTCCATCTTGATCTGGTTTAAAAAAGCAGCTCAGTGAAAGCTCAGAGAGCAGGACTGTGTCCCGTCACATAAGTCATGTGTGTAGTTTGAGGTGAAGGGTGCAGCAGGTGGTGCCGAGCAGGTGAAGCTGCTCCTTCAAATGGGCAGCGTGGTGCTCCTCGCATGTCAGCCTGCACTGAGGACTCCTGGCGACCCCAGCTGTCTGCTGGATGCATAGAAGCCTATTACGATCGGCCAAAATCACCGTAAGACCATCAAATACAGTTTGGTGCGTGTGTGTGTGTGTGTGTGTGTGTGTGTGTGTGTGTGTGTGTGTGTGAAGGCAGTTTGCAGCCTTTGTTTGATTTCTGCCTGGCATCATCCCACTTAACCCACTTAAATCCTGTAATCTCGAGATTTTAGGCAAAAATGAATATATCAGGAGCCACATGTTGATTCTGGCAAGTGTTTTCTGCTCTGTAAAGATGTACAGCTAAGTGGTAAATACACATGCAGCCTTAAGCGGATGTGTGCAAAGACAAACTGCTCTTATTTTTGCTCTGCAGCCCAATTAACACATTTCCTCTTTTGGTCCAACAGAGAGAGAGAGAGAGAGAGAGAGAGAGAGAGAGAGAGAGAGAGGCATTCATTGGAGAATATCTCTATACCAGCACAGTTTTCTTGTTCCCAGTGTGTATAATGTGACCATGAATGGCTGTGTGCCTTCCCTCCTCTCTTCCCAAGTCATCCAGCGAATGCCAAACTAGCAGCCAACCAAGCCCGCCCGCCTGCCCGCCTGCCTGCCTGCCCACCGTGGGTGGAAAGCTGCTCCTGGCAAACACAAAGCGAACAGAGCTCCCTGCTGAGTCCTCACAATGCCTATGTAGCTTCCGCAGGCTGCATGAGTCGCTGAGAGATGCACTCGCTGGATACTCGCACTCGCAAGATGCATTCACACTCACGTAGGCCCACAAACATGTCACCGAGAACACATCAACCCACTGAGGAAATATTTAGAGCACGATTGTGCCGAGGCCTGTAAGAGATGGTGAAATCAACCCTCCATCATCCAACCTCCGTGTTCTCTCTCTCTCGCCATCTGTGTGAAGCGTTTCTTGGCAGATCGGGGTCCAGACAATCACAGTTGTCGGTGGGTGAAAATGATCTCACATTGCCAAGTGGCTGAACAACCGGTGTAACTGATACCCGCCGACTGTATGAACGCTTCAGTCAAGCGTACGCTCAAGTCCACTCCAGAGGGGGCAGGCCAAAGAAGAGACATTTTATAGAATATAAATATAGAATACAGATGAACAAATGAAATCGAGTGCACGTACTTATGCATCAGTTTGATTTAATTTGGTTTCACAAGTCACAAACTGTAACATTACATTTCGATTGACACGGTTGTTGAACTGGACTGCATAGTATCGAGAGGTGTTCCTAATATTTGGTCTACGCCATTTACATACGTGAGAGTGGCAAAATAACAGAAGAACCTTTGAACCTTTTATGCTCTCCAGTACAACACCACCACCCACAGCTCTACTACCATAGTGATAAACATAAAGTAGATTATTAGCCTCCTGACAGTGTCAACACAAAAACTAAAAAAAATGTTAACAGTGTTTCTAATGAAGTGGTTTGTGAGTGTATTTAATCTCCAAAAGGAGACGACACCAGCTCACAATAGGTTGATTCATTAATTAGGTAACCAATGATAGCGCTGCAACTAGTGATTATTGTTGTCAATTAATCCAACAGTTGTGTTATCAATGAATTTATTAGTTGTCTATATATGTTGATCATTGTTTCCCAAAGCCCAAGGTGACGTCCTCAAATGTCTGGTTTGCCTAAAATCCAAAGATGTTCAGTGAACTGCCACAGAGGTGTAAAGAAAACACAAAATATTCACATTTATGAAGCTGGAATTTTGACCTTTTTCTCTTAGAAAAAGACTTAAACTGACTAATAAATTACCAAAATAATTGAGAACTGTTTGTCACACCAAACAGTCTCCAGCTTTTAAAACATGCAGAGTTGCTACTTTACTGCAAATGAACTGTATTTTGGCAACCACTCAAAGCACTTTACAACACAGGCCATGTAGACTGCAGGGGTCAGGAATCGAGCCATTGACCCCTTAGATTGGTGGAGCCACAGCCACCTCACACCGCTGAGTCAGACTGCCGTTGGATGGACAAAACAACACATCTGAGGATGCCCTCTTTGGCTCTGGGAAATGGGAATGGGCACTGTTTTCTGAAAATGTATAGAAAAACCTATTATTTGAGTAATCAAGGAAACAAATTGTTAGATGCACCCCGAATGGACAGTTTAGGTCTGAACCTCCTGCTGCAAGACTGCAAGACTCTTGAGCAGCAGGTTGATTTCTACCCTCATATACTCATTCATGTGCTTACAAACTGTCCTCTTTCAAAATAAGGGAGAAGGGAGAGGAGCTCCTGACAAGCATCCATCCTCAATGCAAGACAGTGTTTTATGTCCAGTTGGAATCAGCAAAAACAAAAATACACAAACTTTAATGAGAATTCACGTTCTGATCGTACTGCGGCTCATATAATAGTCCATGCATGCTGACAGATTGGGGGACATGAATCATTGAGCAGTGGTTCACTTAAAAGACAGCGAGGACTTGCCTGTCACTTGCACAGGATGATTTTGTAGACGCATGAATCACTCCACTAAGTGCAAAACAACGTTTCCATGAGAGAACAATTAATTTGTTCTCCTAGTCCCCCTGGCACGAACGCATACCAGCACGGTATTAGAGACACACGCACAGAAACACACAAACACAAACACACACACACACACACACACAACACATGTACACACATGCATTAACTCATATCAGCCTACAGCCACCTCGCACAGTTACATAAACTGTGTTTCAAAGTGTTGTACCTATGTGCGAGTCAAACCTCATCATAATGGGCTATGCTTCACAAGCCAAGGCAAAAAAAATAAAAAAATATAAAAAGAGATGTTAGTCCCTCTCCATCTAAAACACAAGAGCCTTGCTGGTGCATCAGCGTGTCAGCCAGTGATTCACAGCCTTTTGGAGTGGGTGGGAGTAGAGAAGAGGAGAAGAAAGCGGGAAAACGCTTGCCGGCGCTCGCTGGGACTGAGAGTGTGAGGGCGTGGGTGGGCAGAGTGGCTGAACGGGCAAAGCAGGCACCTGGGATGAGCTCAGTAGGCGTGAGGACGGGAGGGGAGGAGAGGGATGAGGGAGGGAGGGAGAGAGTGGGGGAGGGAAGGGGTGAACCCTAAATGGCAAAGCGGTTCATCGTGCGTGGGAGTTGACGGTGAGCACATACACGTGTGTTTCCTGTATGATTGTGCAGCGTGGTTATGGACTGCTCACCCTGCAATCTTGTGTCGAGCGCAGGGGGAGATGTGAAAATGGACTGTAGGCTCTCCCTACATTTATGAGCCGGTGCTGCGCTCTCATAAATTATCTCAGATGCGGTCTGATGGCGTGGCTTCCTTCCTCTTGAAGCATAGAAGAGACTAAGGGACATGTGACCTACTAAAAACAGCTGACCTGAAGCCACAGGGACAGTATGCGCAAGAGTTCCCTGTCCAATTCATGTCCTAATTACAGAAGTCATAAGCATACCAGTGCGTCAGGGAAACTACTTTCATGTGGCCAGCGTGAGTCAGTAATGAGAAAGTTGTATCTATTTTAATGCAAGTACTCCCTGTGTATGTGTACTTTGCAAAACATTTTTTTATGTCTTCGTCCATCTAAAAAGACTCAATTGGATTTTTCACAATGTTCACTCTTGAGGAGAACATTTTCATCAAATCCTCTTAGCGACAAGGTTCAAGTTGTACTGTCAGTTGTTCCACATGTTCTTAGCATAACCCACATGATAGTACAGACAGCACTGCCTGTCGAAGGGATTTGGAAGTCCTATAAATTGCTTGCATGCAAGACTTAAGATGATTACACTGCTAAGATGCGTTTGGGAAACTGGGACTCCGGACTGTACAAAATATGCTGCTGGTGCATGTCTGCTGTACCAGTTGGCAGAGCAAAGACTGACTGAAATGACCCGAGGGTGCTTGGACACCGAGCTTGGTGCTCTAATTCACAGCGTTTCCTTGGCAGGGAGCAGCAGGCAGCTTGAGAGAAAGAGGGAGAGGTACAATGGAAAGAGACAGAGACAGGGCCATGTAGGGCAGGTATGAATGAATGCCGACAAACCGCTAAGGTTTATGGGACATGATGACGGGCGGGCAGACAGAGACGTGGGGAAAGAGCTTGTCCTTCTCTCCTTCAGCTCTCAACAGTGCTGAACTACTTCCCAGCTGATGCTTTGTAAATTAGCCCGGTGTGCCCCTCTCTATTTTTCACCCTCCACCTCAAGGAGAAACAGTTTTCCTAGCTGCACTCTATGACCTTCAGAATTGTAGAACATTTCCAGAAACCACATATGCTTACGTGTTCTATTCATTTAAAGAAATCATGCCATCTCAAAAGATGAGATTAGATTAAAGGATCAAAGAAGACTGGCCTTGCAAATTCATAGAAGCTCCGTCTGAAAATCTGCACTTAAATCTTCTTTACATGCCACAAACAGTCTGTGTCTATTTCTGTGCTTGAATAACAAATTTATGAGCTGCACTGATCGCTACGACTGTGACGATCTGAGCACAACTCTCTCCTGTCTGTTTAGGAATTGTGAAATAGAGTTAACAACTGAATAATGAGGTACATTTATGTGGTGAACCTCATGTAAACAATAACCCACTAAAGCTCGGCACATACTGTATTCCTGCAGCACAGTTATTAATGTTTCCCAGTGCTGAATTGGACAATAAAAATGTAGGCCCACAGCCCTGTAATGCTTGGTCAGAGTGAAACCAGAAAAGTTAATCAACGTATTCTTTTATCGCAAACAAATTATCTAAAAAGACAAACCAACAATATGTTTGTTGGACTATTTATACTTTCAGAGCCTGTGCCAAAATATTTGTTCCAACTGAAGATGCTAATCTTTAAAAACGGGTCACAATTATGTACCATCTCATCTTCTCCCCTCTCTCTGCTATGTGCACTTCTATATGAGGTTGACACAGTGGCTGGCCTTTGTAGTTTTCTTTGGAAGCAATTGTTAAACGGTGAAAAAAGTCATGTCATGTCATTATCCGTAACCGCTTATGCCTTTCCATGGGGTCACGGAGTGTTGCTGCTGGAGCCAATCCCAGCCTTGTCTCAGGGCGAGGGCAGGGTACTCCCTGGACAAGTCACCAGCTCATCGCAGGCCCTCACTGAGGGGCAATGGGGGGTTCAGTATCTTGCTCAAAGACACTTCGACATGCAGCTCAGCCTTGCCCTGAGCCGGGATTTGAACTAGTGACCTTTCGATCACTAGTCGACCTGCTCTACCCGCTGAGCTACAGCCCTAACCCTAACCTGGACGACTAGCATAGTAGCTAGCTTGGTTAGCAATAAACAGAACTAGCAAATCACAAATGAACATTCGAAAAAAACAGCAAAAATAATAAGATTTAAAAGAAGATATAGAAAATGCCATTTGGGGGAGCAGACTTAAATAAAGGCTGCCAATCAACAGTTAACAAAAGGCTTAATATAAAACTATCAAACTGCCTGAGAACATAGTCAGTAGTGGTTGCTATAAGCAACTGAATGTTCAACTGAAACCAAATGCTGGTGGTAAAACAAATCATTTCCTGTAAAAGACATTAGATAATGGCAAAAATGAAAAAAGAGGTGAGATATATCAGGCTTTTACTGGACGATCTACACCAGTTAGTTAGCCGTGCAGCTATCGGTTCAATTAGCTAACTCTGCTTGGACTCAGAGCACAGACAGTGTTGGTGCTGTTCACACCAACAGCACATGAGGTTTGGGCTGCCGGCAGGAGGGGGTTTTGATGACGGAGTACAGTACAGAGGTGATTTACAGCAACTCTCACCACGACTCTGACTTCGGGGACAATAATCTTATGGTGGGTCGAGGTGGGAACAGGTGAGGGCAGGTGAGAAGCCAGAGGGAGGCCAGGCGTGAACAAGTACCAAACTTCTGGGGCCTAAACTCTGCTGTCGTACTCTCGTGAGGAAGAAAATGGTATTATGAGACAGAAGCTAGTCGGTTAGCACGATAACACCGGTAGACATCTTTGCAACACAACACAGACGTCTTTGACCTGACATTCTAACTGTTGTTTCTTCACATTCAGTCGACAATATTAACTCATTTTGTTCAGTGTGTTAAACTTGAATTCTTACATATTGCACCTTTAAGAGATAGTAAATGGGTTGACAAGGCGAAAGTGATGTCAGTTTTAACATCAAATCGAAACATTTTTTTTCTTTCTAAAAAGTAGAAAGAAGACCAAAATAAAGCAAAGCAAAGTGGTCTGTTGTCTCAGAACGATGTCATCTCTCCATCTGTGGTTGTTTCCCAGCTCCCCCAGGAAACACTGTATCTACAGAAAGGCCTCATAAATAACTGATAGGGTCTTCCCAGGCAGTATGTACCACTATTCTTCCCCCACCCACAAATGGCATGACCTACTACCGACAGCATGAAACACATTGAAGAACACGCTCCTCTTGTGGAGCTAAGTGAGTAATGAACATTTTACCCTGAAATGCCCCTTTTCCTGTCGATAGATCGATAGATATAGATATATAATATATAATATATGAATTCATTTTTACCCATCAAGTACACTTCCAACAGGGTGGACACTGGCATCTATGGATCTTACTATTAAAAAAAAAAAAGGTCTCCTACTACTGGGTCAGACACATATCCCAGTTAGACACAGAAGCAGACACTTACACATGTAAAAATACTCCCCTCCAAACAAGGCCAAAAGCCTCTGAAGAGCAGCGTCTCAGAGTGTAGGTGTCCTAAATGTCCCTGCGTGAACCAGAGAGAAAAATGCACGCGAGAGACATCAGGCGATGTTACTCTGCTGTCAGTGAGTGTGAACTGCAGACCAAATATGAAAACAACACACACGAAATCCCCCGCATGTAATCTCCCTGGCTTGCTGCGTGTGAGGCAGTGTGTGGGTGACCTGTGCTGTGACCTCTGACAGTGAGGACGACAGACAATAAAAAACAACATAATGAGCAGCTTTAGGGCCTTTACCTGTACAGTGAAAGTTTTTATTTATTTATTTATTTTTTAACCTATAATGACTGTATGAAGTGAGATCAGTTACAACTAGTTTCTGGAGTCTGTGTGTGTATGTGTTCACCTCAAATGGTTTGCAGCTCTGCATAATTCCGTATTTTGTACCAGATATTGTCTTTTGTTTGTCTGACATATATTTTTGGGAAACAGTATTCAGTTTTACTGTGCTACTTTAGGTCAAATGTGAATAGCTAGCCTACGCCTGTTGTAGTTCATGTTATCTAACAAGGAAAGGGGTCAAATTGGGACTGTGAAAACGCACAGTCACTTTAAGCCAACCGCACCATCAGCACTGGAACAAATGTCATGTGCGAGACTGATGTTGGTTAGCTGGTGAGCAAACCCCAACATCTTGCGGGGGCTAATTAAGAAGCTAAAGAGTGTAGAAAGATAATGTACTGTAAATGTTGTGTCTCATGAGCTGCCTGAGCTAAAAGGAGAGTGAATATAGGACTTACATTCATCAAGTGACCAGAGACGGGACTCCCAGTTATATATTCTCCAGCCAATTTTTGGCTAACACGTTAGCCAAACTGACCTCTTAACACAGTTAGTGCCAGTATGTCCGTTTTCTTATGTGCCCCAGGTTTTTTCTTTCTTTTTAAAACCAAGGAAAAATACATAATTATAGCTTTACAGGTTAAATCAACACTGGATACCTGCACATACTTTACACAACACTTTGTCTCAAAGCAGGAAAAGCACAAGTGTAGCTAATAACGTTGATGATGGCTCCATTCCATTCCAGTGTCCTTTGCAGTGTCGGTGAGGAAACACTGATTCTGATACAGATCCAATACCTGCGCATTTGAAAACTTAAATTAGAATAGGCTATATATAAAATGATTTCAAAAATATTACAGGTTCAATAAAAATACTGTTATTAAACGTGTGGATGGATACGATTGTTGCAGAGATGTGGGAACACGCCATTGTGACTTGACTGAGTTCCACTCAAGTCACTGTTCTGATGATGTGCAACTTTACTTGACAGTAGAGAAATGACTTGAGACATGATGACTCGAATAACTTGTTACTTGATGTTTTTGCTTGAATTTTCCATGCGTTTATAATAGTGGTTATAGGTTATAGTGATTGAGAATTCATTTATAAATGAATATATAGGTTGTGTTTTTGTTTGATGTTATTTGTCTAACTGAATAACAATAATAATCATCCAATTTCAATTCACTGTTATACTTTTTGAACAGGTTAAGATAACTTGGCCAATAATATGATTTCTAGGTGGGAGAGAGTAGGTACAGAGGAGTTGTATATTTGGAAGTGTTGGTATAGTCTGGCTGACTCATTTACCCTTCATATGACTCCATTTGTTGGTTTGTGCAAATGGATTCTGTAGCCCCAACCAGTAAAACCCCAAGAGCAAGTCCTGGGTAAATTAAACAAACCGGGTCAACCCCTTCTGTGAAAGTCTGACAACTTGTCTATTGGGTGTACAATATGCTGCTGGGAAACAGCAGGGTTCTGTGATGGGACTATAAAATAAGGTGGTATAGCACTTCAGGCTGTGTTGGAGGTTTTTCTGATACACCTGCACCTTTAATGCTATGACAACTATGTTTACATCTCTGCAGTGACCTGAAGTGCACATTACTATTAAATGTAAACCCCCAATGAGCTTTGCAGCAGCAGTTTGATGCACAGCATCAGTGCAGAATCACCATTCAAAAATGACAAAAATGACAGTGAATAAAAGACAGTTTAAGTGTAAAATGGACTTTATCACATTCACATTGCAATAAATCTCAATCTGATAACTTTATATGATACATGAGGGGGGTTGATGTACACATGTTCCTTCAGTATATTAATTAATGCAATTCAGAGTGTTCTGTATACACACACACACACACGCACACACACACACATTGACATACACACATATACCTGTTTACAACAGCTGGTAAATACTGTTTCAAAGTTCTCCAGAAAAAAAAGACTTTTACCAACAAACTCAACTTGGAGAAAAAAAAAAAAAAAAAAATCTGCCTTAACACACACACATTGAAAAAGTACTCACTAGACTGCATTTGATTTTTTAAAAATTGCCCTGAAATGCTACAAGACTGCTTCGATGTGGAACTGAACCAAAATGATGCACCACGTGGAGGGGAAACAGGAAACCTTTGATTTGTTTGTGCTACAGATGACTGCAGGTAAAGAAATCTTCCAGCAGAAAAAACGGTCTGATTGCATAACGATGATGATAAATCTGAATCCACTGCAGTGGTGTCGTTTTGGTCATTACTGAAAATAACGGTTGCAGTACTGTTTGTTTTAAAAATCCAAAAATGGTTCGTGGAGAAATAAGTTTCCTTTAATGTTGTGAAGACACGAGATAAATCTTTAAAAAACTAGAAGTCTCTCAAAAAAAGTGTGTATTAGTTTTTCCAAGTACTGACTTCCATCCAATATGGACCTAAAAAAAATAAAAAATAAATCATGTGAACAAACAAAACATCCAAGGCATCAGAAATATAGTGAGACACCATGAACAGACAATTCAAAAATATCAACCCAAAAATCTGAGCATCATGTCTTAGCAACATAAAAAAATATGGAGTGTACAGGACATTAATAGCTATGGTTGATTCTGTATTTACACTTCATAAAGAAAAAAAAAAAAACAATAAAACAATTTTTGCACCCAGAAATAAATGGATGCCACACGGAAGTGAACAATCAGACGCACGCAGCATGGATCGGGTCGAGCGACTCTTCATCAGAATAAAAATAAGTGGATTTCTCGATCATAATAATTTCACCTATAATTCTCTAATACTATCTTTAAAAAAAATACAATAATGCATTCAATGAAAATGTTCCAGGTGGATAATCATTCTTTCTTCACACTCTCTCTATCACTCTCATACACACACACACACATATACACACATTACAGTTAAAGGGTAACTCCACCAATGTTCACAGTAAAGTGTGTTTACAGTTCCTGAAGAGTACTACTGTATATGTAGAGAAAGTAGTAGTAGCTCCAGAGGAGGCCGCATGTGATCTGATAAATTGTCTCCTACTGATGTCAATCCGTTGCTAAGTTGCACTGTGGGTAATGTAGGCACCATCTTTTGAAAAGGAAGAAAGAAGAAGTGGGATAAAAAAGATGTTATTTCTGCTTGTATCAATTCTGATCATTTGTTTTTAGGAGTTTAGGTGGTACAGGAGGACAAATCCTGGTGCTGACATTTCCCACAATGCAACGTAACCACAAAGTGCCGTCATTGAAGGCAATTTAACAGATTTACATGCAGCTACCTCCAGGGATGCAAAGAGCCTCGTACTACTTTTTCACAGGAGTACTCCCCCAAGACCTGTAAACACACTTTAATGTGTAAAATTGGTGGAGTTCCCTTTTAAACCAGACACATTGGTAGAAAAAGACATTTTGAGTGGTTAACCACAGAGGAGCCGACAGATGGGTGTAACCTCTGTACAACAACAGCAGCATCTCTCCCTCGCTGACTCTCTTTAATGAGAGGGAGACTCCATCTTGGGGCATCACTGGAAATTCAGCTCATTTTGCACCAAATCCAGCACACAACCACAACATACACACAGTATCAGCTTGGACTCGGAGGCAAAAAGTTGGGGTAAAAATGTCTCAGATTACGAGGACAGCTTTCAGTCTTTGAGAATCTCCCAGGACCTCTGTGAGGGCCAGCAATTATCCTCACACACCAAATCCCCAGCAGGGCCTAAAGCTGGAAATGTGTTGCTGGTGTTAGTCTCTCTCTTCCCTCCTCCATCCCCAGGAGGCCGCCTCTGTGTCCAGAGTGAGGACGTTCTGCACAGCAATCCTTACAAGAACACACAGACCTGAGTGATCAGAACCGTGACAACTCCGTCCAGACTGCTCCGACACAGGATGCGATTAAGGCTCATCTTTTTTTTCTTTTTTTTTTTACCGATAATCACCGAAAGACACCTGGATTTCTTTTAGAAGGAGCAAATCTGATTTTGACTTTGATTTTAAGGTCTCTGCTCAGCCAACAGTGTTTCCTGCTTGAAGAAGAAACGCTGTATACACTATATGATAAAAACTCTCTGACAGACAAGATAGCTCTGGTGGTAGAAAATGAAGAAAAAAATGGAAAGAAAATGAGCTGCTGATTATGCACCCAAGTCCTTCCTACTTAAACTCTTAAAATTTTAAACAAACACAAGCAGTCACAGACTTTACGGAAACAAAAAAAAATGAAAATAATGAGCCCTACATGTGACGCATTAGTTACAGGAAGTTGGTCGGTGTGTTTCATTTACTTTAACTACTTTCTTATTTGTGTTAGCTGCAGCTGCTTGCCTGAAAATCTACCTCTTTTAATAAATAGTAGAAAAATAATCTTTTCTTCTTTGAAGTGTGTCTTTCAACATTTATGCGACTGCTTTGAAGTTCGCAGACACTCGTGAAAATGTCCAAATATCTTCCCAAACCCATGATGTGTAAGGCCAGCAACTACTTTCAGAGAAACTGCAGAGTCTCAATCGGCAGAACCATACAGAGTAAAGCTCTGACAGAATCCATGATAGAATCCAACATTAGACTGCGGTCTGTGTGGAAATACAGTACAGCACTCCTCATCAGAGACCTCGCAAATGTATGAAGGGCTCGTTTCCCCTCGTGCCCCTCACCATAAGTGGGCTTTAAGAGGAAATGAGTTGTGTGAAGGTTGGGATGAAGCCCCGAAGCTAAAAGGGGTCCACTCAGCATCTAGATTAGTTAATTGATTATCCTCCGGCCCTATAACGTGTTTGCTCCGGCCTTCCGCATGGAAATGAAGATGTTTGTCCTCTCGCAATGCTGATGGGTTCCAGTTTTATCCTGTCTTCAATGAATCGGCTCAGTTTGCTCCCAAAGGTTGATGTGTGCTCTTACAAAAGTTCCTTTAGGAAACAAACAAAATAATCCCATTAGATTTTTTTTTTTTTTTTTGGCCCAGTTCAGGCAATTCTGGTAAAAAAAAAAAAAAAAACTGAGTACACCTGCCAGATTTTGGACTGGGTTTGGAAAAAAAAAAACGGTTGAGATGGAGATGTTGGCACAATGAGACCATGAGGCTAATACCCATTTTAAGCTAAACATCCGTTCATGGCGGAGGTCCCAGCCGTGACGCTGTGGGTTTCGAGTCCAGCTGGGGCTTCTCCCTCCCTACGTCCATACTCACAGTACCTATGGTGTGCTCTCTAATCCAGCACAAATGTTTGGTTTTTTTTTTTAAAAATAGTCTTTGATTAAAAAAAGTGTCTTCCCTGGCAGGAGGGTGAATGTCTGCGCCAGAGATCAGCACTCTGCGTCCACACTGTGCACGGTGACCGCAGCCTGCAGGTGGTGCGAGTGTGTGTGCAGCGGGTGGTGGTGTGTGTGCGTGTGCCGGTAGGGGTGAAACTTGTGGCTGAGCAATGCAGCCGTCTGAGGAGGCGTGTCCAGGTCGAGGTCGTCATCGTGGTTGCCGACGTCGACGCCGGCTGAGAGCGGGTCGTTGTTTCCGGGCGGATTCTCGCTGTCCTCCTGCGGACTCATGGTGCTGTAGCCTGGAGACAAAAAAAAAAAAAAAACATGTAGAGGTTTGTATCACTGCACTCTCTGTCACTCTTTCAACTCCTTTGTCCAAGATAAATCACTGAAGTGATACAATATGTAACTTCTGCTGCTGGGGGCAAAACAAAACACATGAAGTGTACAGAGCACTGTGTGGAGGGCCTGGCAGAGCAGGGAGCTGAAGCCTCTGCTCCGCTGCTTACACCTGCAGTCACTGTGGGTTCTGCTCTGATCAAGAGTTGTTTACCGACGGGAGGAGAGCTACTTGTAAAGTTATGAGATTAAAAAGTGAATTTATCTTCACTCCTGTTTATCAACCTGACTGCAGCAGCTATGAGCAGAGCCTACCTAAAAAAATAATAAAATGTCCTCATGTTTAATGTATTTCTATGTCCCAGCAAAGCACTTTGAATGCCTTGTGTCTGAATGGTTCTGTATGAATAAAATCATCAACACTTCCTTGTTAATGCTGGAAGTAGGTAAAGATTATTAAATGTTGAATCCTTCAGTTTATATAATGTTAAAGAAGAGAGTATAAGATAAGTAAAATACAAAACAAAATACAGAAAAAATGCCCTCACAGCTTCATATTTAAGAGGCTGGAACCAGTGACAGTTTTGCATTGAGGCTTGATAAAACCCTTCATCCATTAAGAGTATATTAACTATGGCTTGAAAGTTGAATCAAAAGAAAGTGATTATAGAAACATCTTAATAGTCAAGCTTTATCCAAACTAAACTGTGAACAAAACATTCTTGATTTACAGATTTCCACTTTCCACTGCCTACACCAACAGTGAAAGTGAAAAATGGAAGTGCGACATAATACAAAATCATTTTATACACTGTAACTGAGGTGTTAAAGCAAAGCAAAGAACTGGACTGTTGTGTCAGTACAGCATCGCTGCGGAACATTTGAAAGAAACAGGATGACACCATGAGAGAAACTGCTCAGCAAATGACGCCTTCCAGTCATACACGTTCAACACAGAGACATTCTTGTGAATACAGGCTAACACAATGTTGCTGAAAGCGGTCCAGGCTCTGTGATGGCACATCGACAATATCCCTACTGGGCATTTTTGCTCCTCCTTTTCAGCTTTCTCATAGATATTGGAAAAAAAGGAGAGCATGCATATTTATGACCACGTCCCTACACATTCTGCACATAAGTTTAGCCCGAGGAGACAGAAACATAAGCCAACACGGCAGTTTGGATACATTGCTAAGTGGAGCAGTGGGAGGGCAGTACTGCTGGCATAGAGAAAAGGAATTACTGGGTCAGAGAATAAATCAATAACATGAACATAAAGAGACTAATATATTATGATATTCTACTGTTGAAACACAATTTTAAATGTATACAGGGCCAGATTTCCCTTCCGGCTTGTGATGATTAAATACTGGGTTCATTCACTTAATGTATTCACTTGAACCCAAGTTCGACATAAACCATCACCTACTGTGTGGGCCTGGTCACCTGCAGGGCCATGAAATCCATATGAACACACGGTCTGAATATAAAAAAAACATTTGGGTGTAAATAGGCTAATTTTCTTTAATTCCTTGAGTGCCGTCTTCTTCATATTTTGAAGTGACACCAGCAAAGCGCTTCACGACGGGAACATCAATCTGTTATTACAGTTGAACAAATAAAGCCTGTGAGCCTGAGTGCCTCAATGACTGTGTTTATAGAAAAATCACTGCCATTAAGGATGGTGAAACATTAAAAGCTCCACAGATGCTGAACCGAGTGGTTTGTGAGTAGGTGTGTGTCAGCGGGGGTTCATATGTCTGTGGCATGCAGGAGGAGGGTGTCAGGTTGAAGTACGTTCGTACGTTTGTGTCAAATTCATCTCCAACAACCTGTCCTCGACCCTAACATCAAAAAGTTAAACATCTTAACAAGGGACGCAGCGATTAAACTGATTTCATCCTAACTGTGAAGGCTCGGCTATGTCCCGTCACATCTTATAGACATATAATAGAGGGTAGGGTATATGTAGTATAATACAAAAAATAGGAACTGTGCTGTATGTCTAACTGAGAAGTTTGCTCGAAAATCTCCCCTCGCTGATTCTCAGAAGATTAGCCGGGCTTTGATATTGACTGAAATAAAGCTTACAAAGAACAGGAGAGACAGACGAATGAGCAGAGGGGGTGACAGAGAGAGAAAAAGATGGGGGTGGCTGAGGGATGGAGAGAGGAGGAAGGGAGGGATTAAAGGAAAAGGAGGGATGGAGACTTCAAAGAAGTTCCAGACACGGAAGGTGCCGACTTCAGCACAGTTTATCCCTCTTTCCCCCCCGACAGCAAGAGGCGGAGTGTGAGGCAGGACTACAGCTAGCTGTGTCCTGTTCCCAGTTCACAGCTGCACCAGGTGAGGAGAGAAAATCCCTCTTAATGTCAAGAGATGTGGAGAGACAGGGCAAACTACCATGTTATTGCACCTTGGAGACACTTAGTCCCAAATCCCTTATCATGATTGGACCTGTGAGATTTCTGAGACTTTTCTATAAACAGCTGGAGACGAAAGACAGAAGTGTACAACCTGCAAACAAATCCCGGACAGTCTGTAAGGCTAAAAGACAGAGCAATCAACTGAATGACTTGTTGACTAACATGTCTATACTTAAAGGAATAGGTCCGACAATTTAAATACACTTATTGGCCTTCTTGTCAATACGTGGATGAGAAGATCAATGTCAATCTCATGCCTCTGCACCGAGTACCATCAACAGCCAGCGAGCCAATTTAACATACAGCCCAGAGACGGGCTCTGTTCAAAGTTTAAAGCTCACTAATTAACACAATACATCTCATTTGTTCAACCTGAACAAAAACCTATGTATGAAAATGTCCAACTGCTTTGTGCCAGATCACGGCATTTCTTGGCTGGGGGACTAACTATATTATCTACACCAATTGGCTGCTGGCTGTAGCTTCAGATTCTGCATTGAGACCAAGGACAGGGGAACTAGAGGGGTGTTGAGGGGGCTGCAGCGATAAATGATAAACGATGTGATGAAGAAATGTGGACGAGCGAGACGTGTCTGTAACTTCACGGCGCTGCATTATAAAGAACTTTGAAGGCGTCTGTCTGTGACACTAACATCCGTCTCGCGTGATCCGATCACAAGGCAACAGCTCAGCAGTTCACGCCTGACACGCCGGCGCCTTGACACAATGTTTTTAACGCGAAGGAAGAAGGAACTTAATGTATAAAATATGCAGAATTTACGAGAAGGTCCACATAATTAAGAATTTGTCATAGACTGAATTTCCCAGCATTTATAAAAGTGTCCTCTATCTCAACAACTCCCTCTTCATCTCCTTGCTGCTGTTGACGTGGCTGCTTTGACCAGTCGTGGTAAAATGTAATATCTTCCTCTCACAAAAGAAAGAAAGAAGTGTTGCTTTTACTCGTCCATACAAAGTAAATGTTAACTTTGAGGTCTCTAACAGAGTGGCTGAATCAGAAATGATAAAAAATCCCCTATCAACTATTGATTTCCTTTCATATCGACATCACTTTACTGACTTGGTGTATGTGACTCCTAAACATGAATATTATTTGAAAGCATGAAAGATGAAAGATGGAAATAATTATAATTTTCATGCTCTTCTGCTAACCTTCATCTGCTGCTTCCTGTCGCTAGACGTCAATTACACAGCACAAGGCAGTCACAAGTCGAAGCACAAACTATATAATGTTAGGGTCTGCGCTGATTACATGTATTCAGTACGTACAGCATTCATCATTAAATGGACACTTTTGGCCACTTCCTGTAATCTAACAGTGCTGCCGAACAGCTCTCTGCAGTATGTGTGCGTCACTTAACAGATCTGATGTTCTTATCTTCGGTGACCTGCATGCAGCCCGTGTGTGTGTGTGTGTGTGTGTGTGTGTGTGTGTGTGTGTGTGTGTGTGTGTGTGTGCGTGTGCGTGAGTGCTTTGTGGTAGTAGGAGGCCACCTCTGACCGCGCAGAGAGGAGCAGCAACTTTGAAGCCTCAACTTGGTGATGAATTTGTTTAAATCCCTGACGTACGAACACCCCCTCGCTCCATTATTTCAGACTCGTCTTCCTCTCCGTCCCTGTCCTCTTGGCCTTACATTTCGCTCTCATTTCCCCTCTTTCATCATTTTTGCATCTCTACATCTCTCCACTTGTTCTGGCTTTTTTTTTGTCCCTCGCCGTCCCCAGTTATACAACATGTGAAACATCTTTCCTGTTCATTTCTCCAGACGGCCCCGATGATTCACTGTGTTCTTTGCGCTCGCTTTTTTAAAAAAATATTACATCACATGAGAGTGGTGTCCTTCATGATTGATGTACAGCCTGAAAAAAAAAAACACTAATCTATTTGACACCTTTCCTTGAAAAAAGTCAGTTGCATAAAATCATTTCTTTGATAATAAGGATATTTTTTTTATCACTCTGGATTGTAAACTATGTTTGCAATTACAGTTTTGTTTTGCAGTTTTTTTTTTCAGTTGTTTTGTCTAGAAAATGATCGGAGCTTCCCAAAGCCAACAACCCAAACATATTCAGTTTTTTATCACAGAAGAGTAACAAAACCAGAAAACGATTCATAACTAGGAGCCTGGATGAGAGTATTTTGACTTTTCTTCTTAAGAAAAACATCATCACTCAAACTAACTGATTATCAAAATAGTTGGGGATTCATTTAATAGTTGAAGCTAATTGATAATAGGCGCAACTCTGTGGTAAAAAAAATATGTTATGCAGGACAGATGGATTACAGAGAACATAACACTAGAGTCATTAAAGATGAACTCTAATTAAAACTCATTTTCCGCACAGCTCTATCTCAGCTTCCCTGATTTAACGGCTTTACTGTACGCGGCGTGCAGCTGACAAGCTCTCGTTCGTGTCTTTGTTTCACTTTAGCCCACTCTCCACTCTTCATCCTTGTTTTCTCTGTCATCATCAGTTATGCAACTAGTATTGGGAGGCACTCATTGCCAGGAAGTGGAGTGATGCCATATGTAGGTGGTAAGAGCCCGTGTGGGTGCAAAACTGTCCGTCCACGCTCGTCGAGTGTCAGACGTACAAGTTCTACAAGCGTTTACAGCGAGCATGAGCAACTCTCCCGGAGCTGGAGAGGAGAGGAAACAACGCACTGAGCTGTGATATAATGACAAGAACGAGCCAAAAGCTGAAGCCCTGCCAAAGAACTGAGAGAGAACTGGATCGTAAAAAGATGATTCCTACGCTTCAAATATGATTTTTGATCAGCTAAATTAAATTACTAAGGTTTTATGTTCCATAATGCAGTCAGTAGATGAGGAAATTAACTTTACTTCATGTCATTTCCTGGAACTGGCTCACTGAGGAAAGGAGGTAACACAGAGTAAACCAGCCTTCTTCCTACATCCAGCAGTTACACCAGGTCGAATATGTACACTTTCCTGGAAGGCTTTTCCATTGGCGCCAATTGAAACCATGCTGTGTTGATGTGGGTTTCCATTACCAGCTTAAATGTGGCGAGTTGTGCCGAGTCACACCAGAGACGGACCGTCTCTGGAATGCATCTGACTGCCCCCAAGTGGGTTGAGTTGATGTCGGATAGGCTTCAATCAGAGGCTAATGGTGGCTTTCTCTCCCCTTTTTTAGTTCAATTTTGTCACCATGTCTTCACCAATAAGTAGCTACAGGAGGAGTGACTGTAAAGAATAACTACAGGTAGGTAGCCATGTTGTAATGGAGATGTAAATCCCTGCCGTGCCGGCCTGACACATCAAGTTAAACCAAGCCAGTCATGAGTATGAAATACCTCTATGTTAGAGTCTCCTCCTCAGCTCGCTGTCTTATTAAAGCTTTCTGATCTGATGCTGATCGCTTGTTTGCACATGATGTCATGTTTTCAGTTGCTATGTCCCAAACAGCAGATGAAGGGCAGGAAGTGGTCTGTGCATGTAACACACAAGGCTCCTCAGTGACACAGATGAAGAAGATCACAAGCTCTCAAACTGCAGATGGCTTGTGTTGTTCGAGTCCAATCAGTCTCTGTTTGTGCAGTCAACACTTTGTCAAAGAACAAATGGTTTTTATTATTTTTATTCTTTCCTTAGCTGGAGTTTGCACCTCTGTAACTTAACAACAATATGTATAACTAACTTTGCTCCTGTCTGATGAGCTCCGTCTGTAACACTGAGCCCAGACGACCTGCACCTCTCTCCCTGAGAAACTTACTAGGATAGTCAATAGATTTACATTGTCATTGTTTTATTTACAGCTAAGGAGCCATCTTTATGCTGCCCAAGGCTACATTTCAACAGATCCCATGCGGTACATACTATCATTTTATAGAATGCAAGATGGCACAGTTTTGTAACCAGTGAATGATTCATTTACAGATTATTTTAGGCTGAACGCTCTGTTGTGTAAGAATGACATGACACGGAGGCAAATAACAGGTCCGTTGTTCTCAACCTACAGAGAAACCACTGCTGAGAAAGAAGCGTGTTATTAATAGTTTTTTTTTGACACATTATTAGTGACATTTCCGATGCAACCTACTCACTTCCTCATTCTGTCAGTGCTGATTGGCACATTGGTTTTCTGTATCGTCACACTTGTGCTTTTTTTGGAAGCGTTTCCGCTTCTTTTGATCTATGTACAAGTGTGCAACATTATTAACGTTATTCCTTCTTACCATGGTCACTCTCTGTCCCAGATCGTCCCCAGTACCTCCGTCTTCGCTCGGGAGTGTGAGTGTGCCTCTCAATCACCGCAGCAATAAATCGGGTGTTACTGACTGAAAGGAGAGAGAACACACAGAGGCCACGTTTAGTAAATAGATACATGCACACTGTAAACTTTACAGTTACTTTACTTTAATTCAAATGCTTTATTTAAAGCTACAACAAGGTATTCTAATTTTTTGTTGATTTAGGCGGCTCCCATTGAAGAAAAGATGACAAGGTTGAAACAAAAAGTAAGTTTATTCTGCTGTACTGTACCAACAGACTACAGAGCAGCTTCTCAGAGACAGCTTAACCCAGTAAGACCTGTGGTCTGGGGGTGCCCATTAAAATGCAAGTCGTTGTTTGAAAACACCTACTAAAACCTGAGGGGTTTTCTGAAAAACTTGAGAGTTGTCAACATTGACTAAAACCTTTCATTTTTTGGCCCGTGGAGCAGATCGGAACTTGAAATAAAAACATTCAAGAGTTTGAGACATCGGCTTGAATTGGAAATTATCACCCTTTCTCTGATGTTCATTACTGAGTTACTTTTTCTATTGTCACGTCATGCAAAACAGGCTCATGTGGCATCAGACTAAAGGGGAAACCACACAAATGTTGCATCTGGTCTTAACGGGTTGAATCATCCTCAGCACTCTACCACAAAAAACTTTTTTGAATTGTATGACTTATCCAACCCGAATAAGTCAGAATCAGCCCCTGTCACATGCATTGACAGTAACTACAATAACTGTACAGTCACAGCCAATCATCTCACTCAGGATCTCGCTTATTTGTGTGTCATATAGAGGCATCTGACACTGTTTCATAACCAGTTAAAAGTTGTTGTTGGTTTAAATGTTCCGTAGCGATGAGATATCAAACGACACTCACTGATTCCTCTGTCCTCGTGGCTGTCCTCGTCCCTCTCGTCTCTTTCGTTATCCAGGTTGGACATTCTCACTGACATTTCTGGAGCAGCACGGAGGTAAAGGGGATGAGAAAAAGGCAAAGATGAGCAATAATATGTGGACAGGGTTTCTCTATCTAAAACCTTTTCTTATGGATTTGACATGTGTTTCAGGCTGACAGCTGAGATTGCCTTTTGCCCAGATAATAATAATAATAATTATAATAATAAATGTGAGTGCAAGGGTTCAAATAGAGACCTCTCATTTGATTGTATGTGTGTGATCTTGGTACAGCTGCAGACGAGACTGAACATGCCACACACACACACACACACAGTAGTGACTTCTTATGAGCCAATTCTTCAGCCTAATGCCTCGTGATAACGCAGCCACGCTCGCCGCCATCAATCCCAAGTTGTTTACCAAACGATCAGACTGAAAGTGACTTGGACTCGAGAGCTTTAATGAGGCTGTAATCTTGTTTGATGATTTTGTCAATACCGCTGAGTGATTACACAAATCACGCAGCAGAAGCAGCCGCCACGTGATGCTAATGTCAGCGGTTTAGCTCAAGCAGCACTTGACACGCCGCTCGTTCATCACGCCACTTTAAAAACTTTGTGTCTTCCTTTGATATTCAAAGAAATGTCAGCGTGTTCAGATGTGAAGGTTAATACAAGCAGCTGGCTTTTACAGAGTTACTCCTGTAGTTTACTTGAGGCCAACCAGTGGGCATAAACCACCACAAATGCAGAAAACAATGCTCTCGGGTTCATTTTGAACATGGTGATGGTGTGTTATTGTCAAAATTGACTTAATTAAGTGATCAATTAATAAAATTAGCATCCATCCATCAGTCCTACCCTGTGCTGCCAGTGGTGACATGTGCTGGTGTGATCGCCTGTGGATCTGGTGTCTGTATGCGTACACAGCCAGCACCAACACCATGATGCATCCCATAATGCCCCCAGCGACTGGACCCACAGGGGCGCTCTTGATCATGTTCAGAGATGCCACCTCTTCATCTGTGGCGGAAAGACAGAGAAAAAAAAAAAAAGAGGCAAAGGGATGGGCAGAAGGTCATTTAAAGTACAAAGGATTTCAGACCGCTCAAGATGTGACAGCAAGCTAACATGAGACTGCTCGGACTCTGATCCTAAATCATGCAGCGACGCTGAGACATCGTCTACTTCACATCTTCTCTTTCATCAGTGTGAAATGCTGAAGAAAAATTATTCAACGGCAGGCAGACGGCCAATTCTCCGTTTGAAAAAGCTGATAACAGAAGCAAAGAAAAGGCAGCATAAAAGTTTCAATCAATCTGAAATGCTGGTTTATCTGTGATCTGCAAAAAAAGAGCATTTCTACTGCCCCAAAGACCCTGGAAATCGTTCATTCTGCTGCTGGTTTGTTTTCTTTACTCTCAGGCTGATGAGATCCAATAAAGTCACCAAATAAAGGATCTAGTTGTTCCATGTCTTTACAGCGAGCACTGGAGCTTGACTAAATCCACAGTCACTCACCTAGCAGTCCCATGCCGTCTGCATAGGGACTCTTGGCGCCGACGATGCCCCCGAAACACTCCTTCTGCAGGGCACAGTATGGCTTGTCCAGGTGAGTCTTACCATCGCTGTCCACCATGCACCACTCACAGTCCAACACGCCGAAACAGTCACTGAAACAGATCAAAGAATATTGACATCAGTATTAAATTGATTGTTTTTATCATTGTCTAAACAGTATTTAAGATGTAGTTACTTATTTGCTTCTTATTGAGGTTTTTTTTGTTATCTTGAACAGGAACCAGCTCTGTATCAGGACAATCTTGGAAGCATGTGCAAATGAACAAGCCCCCCCACAATTTTGCAGGCAAAATTCAGGAAAACAAAGTCATCTGGCAGATATAGGACTGTTGCATCAACTACAAGACAGATCTTGGGACAATATTAATACAATATTGTTTGTTACACACTGTTTCAACCCAAAATGGAATTCTGCAGCCCATTTTCTGTGTTCTTCCACTGCAGACACATCTCAGCTTCATGAAAAGGGGCATCAGTGAAGAACTTCTTTAATGTCTTTTCTTCAATGTTGATATATTGCTATGCCCCTGCAAAGAACTTAGAACTGCCTTGTGTCTGAATGATGATGATACATTAAACCTGTCTTGCCAGGTTGAACAGCGAGCTTACGCTTAAAAGAACTTTCATTTTCAACATGAGCCAGGTGGTAACAAATCTTTCTGAGACAGATGGGCACATTTTTATATCAAACTTCCAAACACTATTTATTTACATGTAGTGGAAAGCCTGTGATATTAAAAGCTCATTAAAGTGAAGTACAGTTGATTTGCCATTGCACGCACAAAGCAAATGTGAATTAACAATAAAAAAAAATATAAACAGAATTTATTCCTATAGTGGCCTACAAAGAAAAAGATATGAAGGATGGAAGACTTTTCCTGTTTGTTACCACTGGGTGGAGCTGTGCTGTTCAGAACATTCTCATGGTTGGCCCTATGAATTATATGTAAATAGATGCCACATACCTCATGATAGATTCATGTGTGTGTTCAAATGTCTGTGTTGACATAAACGTCACACGTGTGTTGTTTTTATTCATCACACCTGTTAACGTGCACTTTAGAGGTGTGTAGTTTAGCGTGGTTACCTGCTGGTGTATCTCTGACTACAGCGGGTGTTGATGCACTGGGGCAGGGTCTCATGCAGAGCGGGATCAATCACGTTCAGACTGACGGGTTCCTGATGCACCTCGCAGCTGGGATTCCTGTACGCAACATACACGAGGTGAAAACACAGCAAGGTGCGGGCACAGTTCATTACTTTGGTCAAAAACTATTCGGTGGCTGACAGCCTCCACATCCAGACCATCCACTGAAACGCAAATACAGTGAAATTGACTTAAAAAGGAAATCAGAGCACGAGCCCTCAAAAGGAATGTCATCAGCACGTCAATTTATGCAAAGCACCTCTTAAAGGACAAACACCAATGCTGCCTGACACAAAGCACAGAGGAGAAATCTGACAGTGTGGAATGATAATTGCATGTCTTCCTGAAATAAAGCAGAAACTGGCATTTGAAACATTGCCGTGCTGTCAAAGACTGCTGATGGCTGATGAAAGGAGATGGGAGAAACAAGAGAGAGAGACGTGAGAGACAAGATCAGGACGGAAAGGACAAAAGAGATAGTATGAAAGAAAAAGAAGATATGGAAACACCCACAAACATTTACACAGCAGAAAGTGCCTGCCGGAGCACGCACACATCTGCAGTTAAAATGATAACAACAGGACTGTAACAGGGACTGTTGTCAGCCTGGACATCTGAATACACTACTATCATGTTAAAGAACTTAAGAACAGAATTTGGCAAATGTGTCGACTGACATTGAATGTCATGTCATGTCATGTCATTGTCCATAACCGCTTATGCCTTTCCATGCGGTCACGGGGTGTTGCTGCTGGAGCCAATCCCAGCCTTGTCTCAGGGCGAGGGCAGGGTACTCCCTGGATAAGTCGCCAGCTCATCGCAGGGCCCTCAGTAGTGAGCAATGTGGGGTTCAGTATCTTGCTCAAGGACACTTCGACATGCAGCTCAGCCTTGCCCGGTGCCGGGATTTGAACTAGGGACCTTTCGATCACTAGTCGACTTGCTCTACCCGCTGAGCTACAGCCGCCCCTGACATTGAATGATAAGTGTAAAATACTCCTGACAGCAAGTTTAAAAAAAAAAAAAGAGAGAGAATTTATATATTATACAATATACATATTGTTGATGCAAATAGTAAAAACATAAATAGAGCAACAATGTACATTTGCAATGTGATTTTTAACTTAAGGCAAAAAGGTTCATGGTTATCACCTGAAAGATAATTAGAAGAGGAACAGAGAGGAACGTTCTTATTCGTCTCTTTCCTAGCTAATTCATGTCATCCTATGGCAGGGTCACCCACAGTTGTCCCAACATAACCTGGGATCCTTGTTCCATTTCGCATCTTAATGAGAAACTTACGAGAGGTGTTTGCTTTAAGCCCCTCTGAGACTGCTTCTGCCCGGGCTATGTCTGATGCTGCTAAGTTATGGCATTATAATGAACTTTTGGTAATTCAAGTTGTTTCCTTTTCTTTGTATTTACATGCAGTCTAATTCAGTACATTATAATAAGTGACTGAGGAACATCTGACAATGCAAACAGAACAGATTTGGACACTACAGAAAGAAAAAAGAGAAAGGGGGAAAATATGGTATAAAGTTCTTGTAGAGATAAAAAGGGCAGAGTGAGATACAAAGTGTACATTAACTGAAATATGACATCAGTACAGGATAAACAAAGAGCCAAATTTTCCTAAAGACAGCTGACATCTTTTCATTCCTCTTTATATACATTTAAAATAAACAGACAAGACTTCTTATAACCTCCCTTCGTCATCACAAGTCCTTGTGATTGAACTCTAACCATTCATCAGAACAGTGCATTGTGGCATTGTCCTCCACTGGTGGACAACAGTCCTTGAGGCAAAAATAAAGCCTGCCAGCACCAGTCCAACATGTTCACCTGGAGGAAGCACAGACCTGTCTGCTAATGAGCTCAGGAGATTCTGGCAATCATTTAAGCGACCACTCTCCAGTATGTTTGACTACTTCTTTACAGAAAGAAGGAAACATTATTCAAATTTAGACAACAAGCTTAAGTCATTTTCCATTTCACAAGGAGTTTGAGCCATTTTAACTGAATGCATTTTAATCCTGGTAACACAAATGATTTCCTCTGGTCTCTGTTAGGATCATGCACTAGCTGACTCACTTAAATTCCAAAAAATGTAGACTTTGTGGACATAAATGTTATTCATTTACTGCGGCTCCGATGTGTCTTTGCACTGACCTGTTTTCAGCGTTGGTGAGGTTGCCGGTGCACTCGTTGACCTCCAGAGGGCACTCACATGGACACTCGCATTCATTCTGCTCCATCCTGGGGGAAAAAAAACACAGAGTGATGAGCGAGTGAGAAACATTCTCATGATGACACACAATGAGCTACATTTAATTTGTATTCTGATGAAGCAATAACTGTTGTAACGCGTCCACATAATCAGTGTTTCATTAGCTTAGCTTCTGCTGGTTCAGGATGTGATTGTTAATAAAGTACACACAGCCTGTGATGACTCTGCTGCAGAATTGGAGGATCAGATCTTAATCTTTTCTGAACAAGTCTGTTCTTCCATCCCAGACGGATCGTGTCATGTTAGATCGCAACACCTCAAAGTAATAACAGTGAATCCCTCATGAGTGTGCGGGTGAATGAGAGACCTGTGGCAGTTGAGACAGAGCCGGTCCACGGTGCTGCAGGCGCAGAACGCCAGAGAGTCACACGTCTCGTTGACGATACCGGCGAAGGCGTTGGTGCCGGGGATTCGGGTCAGGCGGTACTTTGAACAATGGCTCCCATGGACCAGGTTGGTTAGGTCCCCCTGAGACAGAGAGAGATAGAGAGAGTGACGAGTGAGAGAGATAGAGAGACATCATTACAAACTTTTTTTTTCTTTTTTTTTTAACAGAACTTTATATACCATACAAGTATTTTGACTCTGGTTTACATTGCTCTCTGTTTGTTACACAGAAACAGACATACAGCTAGAATCATTTAATATTTCAATTAGTAGTGCAATGCTACTGACTAGCAGGGGCAGGAGGTACTTAAACAGATTAGATTTATTGACAGTAAACAAAATCTGCTACTTGTTAATCTTATTTAATTGGTGCCTACTTTTAGTTCAACATGTTATAAAGTTTACTGTAATAATTCAAAAGATAATGGGATTGGTGTTGGAACAGTTCAAGGCTGCAACACCAACGATTACCACAAGGTGGCAGTGTCACCCTGTCACATATTCATCACTGCTCAGGAAGGCCCTCAGGAGCATGTTACTAAGTATAACTGTCAGAGTCTGAGTGTCTGTGCAGTCATTCATAAATCCAGTTAGTCACATCACAGATCACATCGCCTCGGTGGGCTTTACAATCTGTACAGTGAACAACATCCTCTAGGAAGAAACCTCAGAGTTGGGATCCCTCTTCCAGGATGGACAGACATGAAATAAATATCCCGACTACAGAACGGATTCCTCAGACTATACAGATTACATGACAAAATATCTGATGCAAACAGATCATAAAGACATGGGCTATCTGAGGTTTTCTGACTCACCATTATACTGGTGTTGAATTTGTAGAAGCGCTGCACGGTGCGATCACTGAAGCTGTTGCACAGGTTCTTCTTGACAAAGTTGGGATGGTTTAGGATGTCATTGGCCACCAGTGGTTCCTGTCGTCAAAAAGAAGGGGTGATGGTGTGAGGAAGAAAGGAAAACAAAAAAGACAAGGAGAAGAGTGAAGCTAAATTCAATTTTGTATATTCGTTCCTGGTCCTTTACCTTGTGTGTGATGTGCTGCTGCTCTGCAGGAGCATGACCTTTGGGGTCAATCAGAGTGGGGTGAGCGACCAGATACCCTCTGTCCTCCATGATGAAGCACCTGCAATGCGCACACACAAGTATATGTAAAGACAGCAGACACAGTGACTGAATACATGGAACTTTACATTAGTCATACCAATTATATTTAATTTACCTTTTTTTAAATCCCTCTTTTTCACATAGTGCTCAATTCAACTTCACCCTGCATAATATGGCTCCATTCTATTTCCCTCCATTCCTTAAACACTCTGCCAAATAGTGCTCCACTTTTCCCCACACCCACTTTGGGCTAATCCTGTTTCATATGGCTCCTGAGCACCCACAGAGAGAGCATGAAGGAAATGAAGAGAGAGAAAGAGCAAGGAGAGAGCAAGGGGAGAAAGACGGTGGGCTGGGAGAGGAGGGGGGTTGTGTGGAAAAAAAGGATGAAAAAAAAAACAAAAAGGGAGACAAAAAAACTGGGGAAGGTATGTAGGACTGAGACAGCAGCGACGTCACATCTCCGGCAGGAATGCCGTGATAATCCTCTTATCTCTTCTTCCCCTTTCATTTTTTCCTGCATCTCTGCACAAGTTTAAGTCTCGCTCAGTAATACAGAAGTTCAGCCGTTCTCTGAATATACTCAAGAGAAAGGGTGAAGGAACGAAAAGATAAAATGGAAGGGAGCGAGAGGTTCAGAAGATTAACAAGAGTCAGCCGACCATCCTCTTCCTACCTGATCTTGTCGCCCTTGTCCTGGTTGCAGATGGGAAGCAGATCCAGCAGGACCTTATAGAAGTAGCGTAAGGTGAAGTCGATGCCCATCACTGCGATGGCATAACCAGGAGCCATCTGAGAGCTATAGAGAGAGAGGCGAAGAAAAGGAGCAGACAAAAACAAACACAAAGGATTATTTTAAATGAGGGAAAATGTTAAACTTTCCTGTTAAACTGTTTGCTGTGACTGTGTGCTAAGCTGTACGCAGGGAGACGTCACTGTCTTAGAGAGAGCATAAATATTTAGCAATAGCCATCCAAATAAAAAAAATCCCCTTCAAACACATAGACAGAATACATCACACACACACCGTCTTTGAACCTGTGTTTACACGGGATACAGACTGCACAATGTTACGCTCACTGAGCCAGTCATCAACACGCTAATCCAGACTGATACTGACTGTTTGTACCGTTCATTTGGTAAACAGCTCCTATTGTATTCGTGCAGGCTGCGTTGTGGCACTAGGTTGCATTTTAAGCTCGCAGAACTAGAAACATAAACACGTAGATCTCAGCTATGGTTACTTCTTAAAGCCTTCCGACTCAAAGAGGCTGTGTCCAAAACATTCTGCTTGAACGTCCGCAACAATTAACCAAAAGCACAGGAATACAGTGGCTTGCTCAAGGGCACCTACTGAAGAGCAGACACTTGAAGATAACCAACACCATTTGGTTGAGGGAGATTATGTCACCGGCTAGACGGCCCTAAAGTCTCCTTTAGCCTCCTTTCAAATTATCTCCCGTCTACAGAGACCGCGTGCTCCGCTCAAATGACTGCCGGGCTGACAGCCTAACAGCCCACACTGATGTCTTGGCTCATGACTGAATCTGTTGATTAGCAATATCTACCGAGAGCTGATCATTTCATTGTGTTTCTGAACGCTTGGCAAATTACTGCCCATTGTTCATTCTGTGGTTTGTTTTTTTTTGGTGACTATCAACTCGTGAGGGAAATCTCTGGCTCTTTAACTGCTCAATGTTCCACTACGTTCACCAGCCGGTCTCCAACTGTGTGAGCCTGCTGTTCGGTGTTGAGAGGGAAGTGTACAGTGGCATTATTTCTTTGAGCTGCCTCAAACTCAAAAACAAATCCATGGCACCGACATTTTTCCTTTATTTCTTGGGACTCTCTTGAGTCAGCTGCTTTAAAGACTTTTATCCTTAGACAACCTGGCTGCTAATCAAAATCAGCCTTTCATTTGTGAGTAGACAATCATGTCATTTCTTCTTTCATAAGTTATATTGCTCTCTTTAAATTAGTATTCTTAGTGAAGCTCAATTATGTAGGAGTTGGCATTTTGTGTGACTTGGTGCCCCCACAGGTTCAGAGTGCAACACCACAGAGGAAGAAGGCTCTTTAATTGATCACACATCATACGACATGGTGCAACTGGCACTCCGCATTTAACGAGGGAGCGGTGGGCGCAGGCTAACCTCAGCACCCGGGGAACAATTCCAGATCTTAGTCAGTGCCTTTGGTTGATGGCACCGACGGGAGTATCTACCTATTTGTGTAAGTTTCGATGGAAGCTGATATTCTAAGGTACAGAAAAAATTACACAATGATGATTAAAGATATTTTTCAGGAAAATACTCTGACTTGTAGAACCTGAGTCCTCTGGCAGTAAATTGTGAGACAGCAGAGCAGTTTACTCGGGTGAATATACACAGTCTTCTTCTTACCTGGATGCATGGATGGTGTGGCTGATGGTGACAACGTAGCCCGCACCGCCCACATCCAGGTAGGGACCTGTAAAGGTGATGAGGCCAGGGTTTGCCACAGCGTGCTGGTACCTGCACAAAACAACCGTCAGTTCACAAAGTTAAGTTTCCATCCATAACAAAGTGAATGAGATGTTTTTAAGATGTTTCTACCAAACAGTCATTACAGAGAGTGAGGGGACATAACAGCCATGGATGATATCGTCACAATAATTCATGATTAAACTTTTCTTTAGAAAGAGGTATTGATTGGACACTCTGCCTATGACCTGAACTCATGATTTACTTGGTTATTTTGTGAATTTCAGATTTTATGTTTAGAAATCCAAATGACAACATATTTTAATTATAGCTTATTGTAACAAATCAAAACAGCTGTTTGAACACCTGTAGGCTCTACAAAGTTTACATACATTCATCATTATTCTACTCAGCCTCAGCCTAGCATGTTTGCAGTGTTGCAAATAAGCACCAGTGCTGGTAAATAAGCAAAGTTTGCAACCCTTCTTTTTTTAATCCAACTGTTAATTAAATGAAATGATGAAAAACATGCTACTTCTGCTCCAATTCAGCAGCAACGTACAAAATAACAATGTGCTGCAGTCAAAGTACAATATTTACCTCCAACATGTAGTAGAGCGAAAGTATAAAGTAGCAGGAAATGAAAATATTTGAGTACAGTACAAGTATCTCAAAACTTGCTTAAGTACAGTACTTGTACATCTTTACATTCCATCACTGTTTGTATGCACATTTTTTATACACGTCATATGGTTCATTAGTCTGTGTTTACAATTGATTCTACAAAGTAGTAAGAAAGAATGAAATGCTGTCTTTAAAGCAGGGTTGACATTTTAAAGCCAACATTTGCCCTGGACTGAACTGTTTAAGTCGCTCCATGGACAACACAAAACCTTCCAGAAGAATGTAAGACTGCTGAAAACTTCTTTTAACATTGCGTTAAGTAAAAGGTAAAAAAAAACCAAACAAACAAAAAAAACCTTTGATTGAAGTTTAACCTCTGAGTAAACTGTGGGGAGAGAAGTGTTTTTCATAACATTTTATGGGCTCATTAAAATCCCCCAAAAAGTTTGATGAGAAAATCTTCACCAGTAATGGCTGCTGACCAGTTCAAGCACAGAAATGAACTGCAGTTCGCACATACTCATTACCTCTAAACTTCTACCTACCCACCACCATCTCATCCCACCTTTTGCTCCCCTTAAGTGCTCGCGCACACACACACACACACACACACACACACACACACACACACACACACCTTCACTCCTGCCCCCTCCCCCTCCCTTCTTCACACCCTCAAGCCTCACCATTGTCGGCGGGTCGGGTCGAAGGCTTTGTCCATCAGTGATCCTGGATAAATCCGGAGCACCCCACTGGGCGTTGCTATGTAACGGCGCACAATGTAGCAGTTGAGGCTACTCATTTCCATTAGTGTCATCCACTCATCCGTGACGTGACTGGTTGCCATAACCTCGTTCCTGACAGAGGACTGCAGAGGGGAGAGAACGAAGGGAGGCAAATAGAGAGGGAGGAGAGGGACGGTGAAGGAAGAGGAGGTAAAAAGAGATGAGGAAGGAGTGGAGAAGAAGGAGAGAAGAGTCTTAATCTGCATTTGGCTGGAAATGTAAGTTGGCGAAAACTTTTGGCAAGTTTGCCTCCAGTTTCCATCAACCAAAATCCTCCCTCCACCTAAACCTGAAGGCTAATTATCATTCTACTGTATTGCTGCTAACGACAGTAATTCTTACTTTTTAAGATTTACAATGAAAGCATCATCAAGAAATGACAAATAGCAAAGCTCAGAACACCATTTTTTTTTTAGGATTAAATGGGACCCGATTAGCCCTGAAGCTCTGAAAACACCCTGAAAAATCACATCTCAGTACGATTTTTCAGAGAGGCTTCAAAGTTTGAAAGGGGTGATGAGGTCACTGGAGGGGGCCTTTAAAACTAGCCTGGGAATCAGAGCTGGGACCGAGGCTTAGAGTTCAAACTCTAACCCCCTACTCCCCCCAGGATAGGAATGCACACACACTGCCAAAACCACGTTGGGGTTTGTTCCCTTCTTAAAGATGCAGAGCTTCATTTCAAATCTGTGAATTTTAGCTGTGATGTAAAGCAGCCTGAAAAGATGTTTGCCAGCTATCACAACTAATAGATTCTAAATTGCACTTTACACTTCTTCTATCTTGGCACCCATTAGAGTGTGAATGTGTGTACAGGAGGGCTGGATGTGGGCCATGTGTTTGTCAGGTAAACAGCATCGACTCTGTGTGTCTGCAGGCTGGTCCTAGCCGAGATCCCATGCTTGTGTACCTTGAGGCCAGGGTTGGCTATGAGCCGGGTGTTATCACTCAGGTAGGCGGTATAGTGCTCCACCATGCGCTTTGTCTCTGGCTGGCTGAGGTGCTCGTAGGGAGAGGAGAAACTACCAGCTGCCAACATCACAGTGGGGGACTCTGGGAAAGAGACAGATAGGGGAGAGAGGGACGGTCAGAGATGCTAGTCAAAGTTTTAGAGCTGAATCCGGATGAAAATCTAAGTTTTTGGACTGATCTATTTTTTAAATGTATTGTCTTTTCCTCCACCTCTGTGGATTTACATGTTCTTACCAACTGTGGCGAGCTGTTTGAAGTGCAGGCAGGAGCTGGGCTGACCCAGCAGGTCCAGACGATGGTACAGTAGCTTGGAGCTGGGAGCTGTGTTCAGGTTCTTCAGCTGCTTCACCGGGATCTCTGGCTGCACATACACGATGCACAGGATGAACGACGTGTCCTGAACCTGGAAGACAAGATGGGAGTGGAGGACAAGGCTCGTGGATTCAATATTTCATCACCGTTCATGCGGTGATGTAAGGAAGGGGATTGCTAACCGCAAAATGGACAGGAAGTTAGCTTAAACGCTCACAGCAGCTTTAATGCTTCTTTTAATTTCAAATGTTAAAAGATGTTTTGGTTTCCATGGGTGATTATGTTGATAAAAATGCCAGAATGTGCTGAAAATAAACCATTTTTCAGGGAGTATATCTGAAGTTAAGCATATTCCTGACCTTGAAAAAAAAGCATTTTCCAGTCTTTCAAGACTTTGTGCATATTAGTGGAATCAATTCATCGTAGGCTGTAGTATTTTAATGGTGTACTCCAGAGACTGTTGGAGGAACCAAAGGGGGTTGCTGAGAAAGATGAAAAGTGAGCTTATAAATAAAATACTGGTAGCTGATGTAATTTATACACTCCGCTGCTACATGTTATTTACAGACTGGAAGCCAGAGTCACTGTGACATTACACACTCTCCCCATTCCTACCAGCCCTCTTGTTCAGCCTTCTCAAGGGCTGCAGGCGTCTCCCCGAGAAGATAAATGTGTCCGGCTCAACATCTGCTTCCACACCACTGATTCTAAATAAAACCAAGTAGGGTTAGGGATTTTATTGTTAAATCATGTTATGTGTCAGACAGCTTTCAGAAGGACCCCGGAGCTTCTCGTGACTCTTTTCTTACTTCTAGTCACACGCATGAAATTAACAGAGTGCGATGGTCGCAATGAATCCTGGACATTATCCGTGAGTACGAGAAGACAGAATGGTTTGGGGAAACGACAGACACTTCTCAGTTTTTCTTTCTAGGTCAATTTGCCATTTTTCTGGCCCTGTGGAGTTCATATTAAAAAACAGACGGCTGCCAAACTCATGGCAAAGGTGACGCGTTGGAACTCCAGCGCCTGTGAAAAGAAAGAAACCAACCCCAAAATGTTAAAAGCTTTTTAAAAAAGGCAAAAAGTGAAAAGCCTGAATTAAGTGTGATATTTTTACTCCTGCCAAGAACCTAAATGTCAGAAGGCTAAAACAACTCAATACAGCGTGATGTTATTGCTGCTCTGCTGCCATCCGTTCCCTGAACACGACATTTCTGGGTGGCAGAGGAAAAGCAGATTCGAGGGACAGGGACAGTTTCTGGGTGTAGGAGCGCTCGGTTTTTATTACACCGACTAAATTTTAAGGTGGTGGAGGTTTGGGGAAGACACAGAGGCCGGGCGCATAAATCTCTACACTGCTTTCAGACAGCAGCACAGTAATGATAAAGAGCTGAAGACCGAAATGGAATAGATAAAGAGGAAGTATATGAGCCGCTTATCCTCCCACTGTGACAATGGCGGGTGGGCCTGCAGCCAAAGATCATCGTACGTCTCTGCTCCGACTCAGTGCTTCGCTGTGCTTTAAATATACGATGCCTTCACTTACAGTTACCCTGGACAACTGGCAGTCAAATGAGGGGACAAAGAAGCTTCACGTGTTTTAATTTACAATTATTCTCTGGCAACTAATGACTGCATCCTGTTACGTAATTTATTTGACTCTCTTCTTTTCTCTGGGAAATCGTAAATCATAAATCTCTGAGTATGTAAACATGTTTTTTGTATATATCACTCAACTGCTCTTTTCCTCAGCTTTTGATTCTTGAGCTGCTGTAATAACACATCTGGGGTGGAATCAACAACGTTTATCTGATGTCATTTGAGGGTGTCTGGACTGTGAAGGTTAGATGTCCCCACTGAACATGTGCCACCTACCAGTTTCCAGGCATAGCTGACGTTGTATGCATCTTTGCTGTTGTCTCTGAGCCTGTTAGTGTGCCAGGACAGAGAGGAGTTGACGGGCACGGCAATGACCTGACTGCCCAGAGGGAGGCTGCAAGAAATACACACAATCAAACAACACAAAATAGACACACTACACAACACAACACTACAACAGTACCCATGGCTGGAAGAATCCTGGTTTTAAATGCTTTTTGAACTTGACAGTTATTTAAATGTTCCTCGTCCTCTTACTTCAGTATGTTCTGTCTGACAACAGGGAATCCTGGGATGTTCTCATAGTGGATGATGTCAGTGTGCAGGGGGGGTTCAGTCATCAGGTAAGGCCGCGTCAGTGATGGATGCATTAGGGTGTAACCTGGAAAATCAGACAAGAGGTTGACAAAAGCCATTTCATCAATCGGTGCTTGTGAATATAAAGACATACAGAGACATCAATCATGGAAAACTGAATCTGCAGAGAGCAACATGAATACAACTGTTACAGTTACAGTTACAGTTACCATTTGGTCACAAAGTCATGTTGCACATTTAACTCAAGCTGTCATTATTATCTAACATCAGGTCTGTCATTGTTTTACACGAACAAGACGCAAAGCTGTCAAAGTTTTGAAATCATAAATCAACAGTCAATAAGTTCAACAGAGAATAAGACGAGGTTTGATTCCGGGGGACGTCATGAACAGGTATCATTGTACGTATGTAGCTGTATGCGCCCTCACTTACTGATAATGCACGCCTGTGAAATCCTTGTCTTGTCATGGCTGATATATGCCCCCAGTGACATCATGGTATAATGACTTACTGCTGCCAGTAAGTTAATGATTGTGTCTCAATGTGGCTGAGTCTAAATGCCACTTCGTATCCCATTCACCTATTCAGGCAACTAGTGCAGCAACTGCTCTGAAGTTAGTCCAACAGAGAGTCTAGCCAAGACACAGCCGCCTCCTTATCAAACCCTGTTCGGGGAAGCATGAAGGAAAGATAAACAGATTTAAAGTTAGGAAAACACCTCCTGCCTGTGTGCTGCTCTGCAGCGTAGAATTGCAAATTTTATCGGCTGTTTGTCAAACTTAAAACATTTCGAATTTTTATGCTTGTAGCCTTTCCAAAAAAACAGCTGAGGGTGGCAGACTCACTACCCAAAATCTTAAATTCCGCAGAGAAAGACAACTGCATCGACAGAGGCTCAGTATCAAACAGTATCTGGTGGTGCAGAGGAGTGTGGTGCTGTGATAAACGCAGCTTCTAACAGCAGCAGTAATCATTCCGGAGAGATACTAAAAGCCCTCGGGACGCAGGATTGGGACTGAAAGCCCATCTGTTTTGAAAGAAAGAAAAAAAAAATGAAATCCTGTTTTTTATTTTTACATGGTTCTAAACCTCAAGGAGTGAGTGTGCTGGTTTTGTAAGAGGAGCAGCAGGTGGGAATGTCTCACACACTTTATTAAGGATCCATCTGCTGTATTACACAAGGCATCGCTGTCCCCACAAAGTGCACCGGGAGATGACCACAACACTCAGATAAATATTTTCACTTGGCTCATCTGCTATTTTTAGCTGCAGGTCCAGAAGCTTCTTGTCATCGGTGTACTCACCTAATCATATTTACCTACACTCTCATCGGCAGCAGACGATTTAAATGCCAGGTAATAACCTTAATTGGACTCATTTGTCAATGTTGGCCGAGCTGCAGCACTAATAAGCGTGCTGCAGTAATAAGCTATAATTTGATGGCATATTTATTACAATAACAAACATTTCAGATGCAAGAAAAAGAGACTCATTGAGTGGCGGCGCAGAAGAGCAGAACTCACACAGCTGCAAAAATTCATGTGGAATAATTAAGTTTAATAGTGAAAATTTCTGATGTGGAAAACTTATCCAAGTAAATATCAGACTCTGTTTTCTGTTTTGCTCCACTGCGCTTCGCCTCACCTCTCACCTCCGTCCCTAAATATTTCCACTCTCCTCCAGACATCACGCAGACTTTCATTTAGACTTTATCTTGTTCCAGCTTGTTTTAATTATGCCTTCTTCTTGCCTCATGTCAGCATGGCACTGCCTCCCAGGCCCCCCCAATCACACACAAACCCAGTCTGGTTATTGTGTTGTTTGTTAGCAGTCATGACAGACATACCTGGCCTCCCTGTCTCTTAGATTAGCCTTAACTTTTTAGATAACACTTAAAACTTAAAAGCTTATGCCGATTACGATGTTTGTGTTCTTTTGTTGGAATGATGCCTCAATTTGATTATCAAACATTTGATAAAAGACAGATATGGAACAGAGGCAGGATATTCAGCTTTTTTCTTTCAATATCCTCCAGGTCATGTGACCCATTGACTGAAATTCGGTGCAGAAATGTCTTTTTATACTGGTTGAATTAGACACATCCATCTTTATTGGATTTTAGTAGAACTTCTATTTTTCATGAATATTTTAAACAAAATATGGATTTTTTTATTCATGAAAATCTGATCTTTCTTCACATAACTTCCAGGTCATGTGACATCTGTTTCAAATGTAATACAGAAATGTCTTCCTATACTGCGTGAACGAGTCACGGCTCTTTTTATTGGAATTTAGTATCAGAATATTCCTTTTGATACTTAGTTACATTTGCCTTAAGTAATATGTTCAAGTGAGGCCTTTACTTGGACTCAAGTATGACTTCTGAGTACCTTTTACGCCGCTCAAATGTCCGCAATAGAAATATATTAATTTTATCATCAAAGAGGAGCAAAGAAACCAAAATGTATTCACATTACCGAGGCAGGAATCAGAGAATTTTGACGTCCTTTCTAAAAAAAAAAAAATTCAGTAGTAATTGATCAATACAGTCTGCGATTATTAATTCAATAGTTGACAACTCACATTGCAGCTCTGTCATAATTTTCAAGTACTGACAAATGCCACGTTACCCAGTGTAACTTTAAAATATAGCTCTAGTGCATTCTAGCAAAACCCAGTTGATTAAAGTCGCTGCTCTCTGGGCCTACAGAGCACAACTTACCTGCAGCACCGCACCAGTGGTTTGAGTCAAGACCCCCTCAGCTGAGGCCAAAACAAACCAAGACCGGACATGAGCACTACCGCCCTGCGCTGTGGCAACGCACTGAGGCATGGCTCAACAGAGGATGAAATGCCAAAGAAGTGCCAGTGCTACCAAGAAGATGTCAATTAAGTCTAATGTGGGATAATGGCTGCGGAGGAAGTTGAGACAGACAAAATAAAGTGGAACTCTGCTTGTATGTGAAACAAGAACAGCAAAATACTCTTTCGTGCAACCATTTGGAGTGTTGCTCCACAGCCGTGACTAATAAAGATTGATACTGTGAATGTGCAGAGGAATGTTTTGTGGACCACTGGAGTCTGTTTGACCTGCAGCGTAATTTTGATTCCTGATTGTTGCTTGTTTTGTTACTGGCTTGGAAAGTTTAGCAACAGGCAATGAGCGACTGATTTGTTCTCCTGTATTTGTTGTCTTACCCAGATGACCTGTTATTACTGAACATGGATTACTGAATTCGGAGAACAGGCTGTCACGGTTTTTAAGACTCGTTTGGTTGTAAACCTGAAAACACTGCTCATGCGGCTGACCACAAGTTGGAACAGACAGCACATCCTGCACTGCGGTAGATATTCCTGCAAATTCGTACATGATGAACTCGTGGGAAAGTCATGAGCCCAACAGAAAACATTCAAACACCTCGCTTGTCTCTATGTTACTGACCTTTGTTGTCAATGAGGAATGTGTATGAAGCCAGCGAGTCTTGGTAGTAGGTGACATCCTCCAAGATGTAGGCCAGGTTCACATCCACCCCGACCACGCCCAGGAGCAGGTTCCCGAAGTAACACGGCCGGCTCACAGTCATGATAAAGCCTGGAGACAGAAAAAATAAATTCATCTAAATTAAATTCATGCAACTTCTCTCTAAACAATTTGAGCTCGATGTGTGATTGTAGTTTAGTTCTGCTGAGATCGATCCATTCATTTTAGTGCAAACTGAACGGTTTTAATAGTTAAAAGAGTTTATCAAAAGGAATCGTTGGGGAAGATTTGGAGATACGCTGATTTACTTCCTTGCAGTGAGTTAAATGAGAAGATCATTACAACTCTCATGTCATAGAGCCTGAAAGAGTCTAAAAACTTGGTATTTTTCTCTATAAACTTGGTATTGTGTCTCTGATAGCTGCTCTTGTCAGTTTACATTTTAATCCCATCTGTGATCTTTTCCTAATCCTAATCAAATGTGACTAGAAAATACTCTCTAAGCATGAGGACTTGAATCAGGGGGAAACAGGTTGCCTGACTCTGTTTAAAGGTAATCTGGGCCTAATTTGACTCGTTATGTTCCTGAAATATCATGTTCATCAGGGAGGGATGGACAGACAAACCAAAAAACATAATGCTTCTGGCCATGGCTACTGCCGGCACTGAGACTCAGAAATGTAACAAACAAGGAAGGAAATATTAAATAGCCTTCATCAAAATGGCTAAATCATCTTTTTAAAGCCAACGTGTGCATGGATTGCCTTCTTGTTTTGAAGTACTATTTTTTTCTTTGTCTGCCAACAGCACCTGACACATTTGATCAACAGTGGATTACGTAGAGTTATACATTCAGCTGAAACTTCCTCTGGTTGAGCTCCTTCGTTGTTCTGGTCAAAAATGAAAACGTAATTTAGAATCCTGCCAGACTCTCTCCAGTTACATCCAAACCACTCACCATCCCCCATGGGGTCAGAGTAGGGCAGGCTGAAGCGGGCCAGGTCGATCATGCGGTTGGGCAGGTTGATGTAGAAGCGTCCCACTGTTGTCTCCAGGTTGCTCAGCTGGTTCAGTACCATCATGCTTCCCTTCACCACCGGCATCATGGAAGCTCCTGCTGATCCAGACGCCGCCGCCACCGCGAAGGAGCGGTCACGGTCGGACATTCGGTCTACACCGTATTTCACCGAATTCTGCTCGGCAAGATCCCTCAGGAAGGCCAGCTCCTTCAGGCCTGTCACTCCCTCTGAAAGAAGGAGGGGAAGGGATAGAAAGTGAGTTTAGGACATGACGGAATATGTTTGATTTAATCAAGCAGGGATATTAGAAACAAATCCGTGACTGACGGCCTGGCTTAAGGGCCTATTGAAAAGGGTAACTGTGCAACTGGAAAGAGGAGGGAGTGGCTGAGAGGAGGTACAAAGAGTAAACAGCTCTTCAGCAAAGAGCACATGACTCAAATTCCTATTATAAAAGGCAACCAACTGCTCTCTTTCCCCTCCAGCTGTAAAAGAAAAACAAAACTGTTCCTTCAAGGAGCTGAAGAAAAGAAAAATGTGCCACCAAACAGGGGCTGAATTCACCAAGAGCTCAACCAACCACAGCTCACACAGTAAAGCAGTAAGAGCCTTGCATTAAAGGGGATCATTAATCAAAGTGTATTCTATACATTGCCACATGGATTACTCAATCTTTTTCTGCCATCATCAGCAGAGATATTTACTACATGCAGGTCCTGACTTGGGATCCTGCGTCATGAACTCTACAGGCTTTATTCGTACAATCCCGTGCATTTGCCAAAACCAACTGTCATCCGTGAAGCTCTGAGATCACAACGCAAATAAATCCTTCATTACTTTAAAGAAAATATGCAGCTGAGACATTAATGCACAGCTCAGACTATCTTTCCGAGCCTCATAAGGTCACTAGGAGGAGAATGGATAACTGCGGCTCTGCAGCTGTCACCTGGAACATTTGGCATCCAACGACCTATTGGGGAGGCTAGCGCACAGAATGTCTGCCTGTATCCACTCATTGACTGGATTACAGCTGAATCCCGTTTTAATGCCAGGGCCTCACTCTGCTGATCGTCACGCTGGGCGACTGACGGGGAGGCAGAGTCGTCATGGGTGGCAATGTCAAACGAGCACAAAGGAGAAATCTTGCTGACAGAACAGATTCCTGTGTGCTTTGATTTAGGAGGGAGTGTCAATTAGGATAGGTAAGATCATCCTGGGAAATGTGACTCTCAAAAGATGCAGGTAGTTTTACTCACTAAAATGTTATATATGTATTATACTTTTGGCTATTTTGTGGTAATTGTGCTGATCTTTGTCATCTTTCCTTATCACTCCTTAAAACAGCAGGTCATCAGCATGCAAGGTAATAAGTCGATCATCGACCACTTACTCAGTCTTTGTGAGTTTGTGCAGCTACCTTGCCAAGATGAATTGTTTTTCTTTATTAAGCTACAGAGGCAAAATCATGTTTGAGTATAATATATATATTGTGATTTAATACTCTCACTGTATAAAGAAACAAAATACTGTGATATTGATTTTAAGCCATATCACCCGTACCTAGAGCCCAAGCTTTGTTTCAGCCACGCATAACATTGCCAAGGGACTGCTGATCTCCTCCAACAATCGGCACTTCACATTTGGCAGGGGATGCAGGGAGTAAGACGCACACACCATCAGTGGGCCTTTCAGCTGTGTGCACCAGCATCCGCAAACAAAACAAATGTCTTTTTGGATATGCAATGCTAATACAACTCAGAGGACGACAGATTTCTGCATCCTTTTCATCATGGAGCTCTTTAATAATAAACAGCCAAGGTCCTCTGTCAGTCACACACCGAGTGAACAGTGCAGCCTTTGAAGTCTCACTCTGCCCTCTCTTAGATGTACCTCATTTCCATTCTCAGATGCAAAAATGATTTGTAATAATGGTGGACTAATGCATGCACAGCAGGCGTGAGTGTATGCGTGTGTGTTGCAGAGGGAGGTGGGAATTAGATGGGGCAGATGGATGGACAATGAAAGAAGAAAAGGAAGCACACACACCACAACACACGTGCACACACACACACACACACACACACACACACACACACACACACACACACACACACAAAGCCTTTGAGGTTTCTGAGCACCTCTCAACCTTCAGTCTTCTCCTGAGCACATTGTACCCAAGAACATAGAGGAGATATATCAAAAACACAGAAACAGCTCTCAGCAGAGCGAGCTCTACTACATGTGCACAAAACTCAGAAAAAAATAATTATAATCAATGTTAACATGGTGAACGAGTGACTCACAAAAGGCTAGAATGGTCCATGTTCGATGGTTTTGTGCTCTGATATGATTTTTCAGCTGGGATTCTGTTCAAATACTGTTGAAATAACCCGGAAGGCTATAGCTCTTTATTCAGTTAATTTAAATAGTAACTCCACCAATTTCACACAGTAGAGTGTATGTAGAGGTCTTGGGGTGAAGTCCTTTGTGGCTCCAGAAGAAGCTGCATTCCATCTGATCAATGGCCTCCAGTAATGTCCCTCAGTGGCCAAGTTGCATTGTGGGTAATATGGATGTCAGGTTTTGATAAAGCAGTCCACTGGTCTACCCCTGAACAATGTATCACAGTTGGACTCATTACGGGGAGTTTAAAAACAAAATAGTCCAAATTGATACAAAACCAGAAATATCACCGTTTTTGTTCCATGCGTTCTTCTTCCTTTTCAAAACCTAGTGCCTACATTACCCACAATGCTACATAGCCATGGGGTAGCATAACTAAAGGCAGTTTATCAGATTGCAGTCAGCTTCCTCTGGAGCCACAAAAACATACAAACACTCACATTTAATCATTTTGACATTTACTGTTAGTTCACTTGCTGCAATAGTGTCTTACAGCAGGAAAAAAAAACCTTTTGTGGAATCATAAGGTCCAGGTGAAAATCAAACAAACAAAAACAAGAGGATTAATTACTAGTGACCTACCATTCATGAGAGCGTAGGTGAGGATCATGACCGAGTTGTTGAGGTGTCGGTTCTCCTCTCTGACCACACTGAGTGTCGCTCTCTTCTCCTGCTCGGACGACTCTCTAGTCGTGATACCAGAGGACAGGTAGATGATCACCATGTCTGTGGCTGTAAGAAGACAGAAACAAACACAACATTTATATCAAGTCATTCGCCCTCACTGAGGCGGGTCACATTCCTAATCTGCAGCGTTTTTCTTACTGGTGGTCTGTTTGCAGAGACTGCTGGTGTTCCGGAGCAGCTGGAAGGCCTTCTGGAAGCCCGCTGCGTGCTGTGTGGCTCCATCAGATGCCTTGATGTTGGAGATGAAGGTGCTCATCTTCCTCTTGGTCTCACTGGTGGCTGGAGAGAGAAGACTCTTATAGCACTGGTCCAGAGAACAGGAGCGAACCGTCTCTGCCACGGACAGGATGGAGATCTGGCGGAGTGACAAGGACATTAAATGAGAGAACGATGAAATACGTTGAATACGCATTCTTCTAAATAAAGCTAAGAGAGAGGAATTGTCCCTTTCACTAACCTTGTCATGTTCATCTACGGCGTTGAGGATGACCAGTGCCGAGTCCCTGGCGATCTGAAGCTGGGTGTCGGTGACAGACGCTCCGTGGTCGACCATCACCACGATGTGTTTAGACTGAGGACGCACCGCAGACACATACACAGGCCTGCAGCAACACAAACATGCATGTCGACATCAGACACTTGTTTTTACTGCTCAGTGAAACACGTACATCCTCAACCCACTATAAACACATACTGTGAGAGCATTCGTACACTGAAAATAAATATAATACAGGCACAAATAAACTGTTTAACATCAGATCTAGGTAAATTAACTGTGGAAACACATAGTTTCCTTTGAGTAAGAGAAAATGGTAACCAAAGCTCCAACATCTTTCTTTTGTCAGAGTTTCTGTTCATCCAGTCTGCACGCAGCTAGAGTCTTCATAAGAGATCTCCATCCTTTTACTGTAATTTTCGATGGATGTCCAACATTTTCTGCTGCTCACGCCGTCACTGCAGAGTCATTTCGGGAAAACCACGTGCACACGGCTTCCTACAGCTATACTGGAAACCTTTAAGTTTCCCTGTTTGTCCTGATTACTGACAAGTACAGTGTAGATGATCATGATAAGGCCATGTTTTATGCATATAGATATATTGATGGTTACGCACATCCATTTTTGCCTGTTTTCACACTGTATTTTTTATGAAAGGAGCTAAAAAGCAACGTTTCAATTACTCATTTGCCATTATAAATGACAAAGAAAAGCAGAAAATCCTCACAGATCAGAGGTCGGAACCAGCAAATGTTTGACAATTAAAAAATGACTGAAACAATTCACCAGTTATCAAAAAAAAAAAGGTGATTAATTTGAATTTGATTCAACTAATCAATTAAATCGACTAATCACGGCAGCTCTGGTGTTCATATACGTATACTAACAGCTTAATGGGGCACTAAGGGGTGCAGAGGGTGGTCCGGGCAGTGCCAGTATGTGTGTGGTCTGCTGGACAAGGAGACACTAACACAAGGCGGAGAAGGGGAGTGATGTACTCACAAAGCCTCATTCACACTCGAAGCGAGCCAAGAAGCGTCATTTCTCTCATGGCTGTGCACTCGCACACTGACTTGAACGGCAAGGAGGGGGAAAAAAATTCCAAACACATGATAAAAAAACACCAAGCACCAGGGAGACAATAGAATATAGAAAGAGCAGATGAGAGAGAAAGATGTCTGTGAGTCGTGGCCACAAAGAAAAAGAAAAAAAAACTAAAACCACAACACTAAAGGTGTGAAATTCCAACAGGCTTTAGTGGTACAGAGCCACATTCCTGCCACGGGCATGTGTGGTCAGGGTGTGTGAGGGCGGCATGCCATCAGCGCCCTCTGAGCCACCCCGCAGCAACTGACAGAGGAGGAGGGGTGACGCAGAGGAGCAGGGTAGAGGGGGGAAGACTGAGGACAAAGTGAGTCCTATCTGTTGGGAAACTGTGTGTTTGAGCTCGATGATAAAAGAAAACCAAAAGCTGGTCCATACCTGCTGCGGTGCTCGTAACTGCCCTTGCACTGGAACTTGTGGGCAGGGAAGACTGTGAAGATGCCCTCCTCTGAGCTGAAGTACTGCCACTTTATCCCCGGGTTGGACTTCAGGTTGTCTGCCAACACTGCAGAGGGAAGAGATGGAGAGGGAACAAATATGTTGAAAATGGATGAAAAGAGAAAGAGGGGGAAGATCGAGGGAGGCAAAAACAAACCGGGGTAGGCAGGAGGGAGAGAAAGGAGGTAAAATGCACCAGTACATAAAAAGTTCAGCACTTTTGAGAGTTTCTCTTTTTTTAGATTCAAACTTTAATGTTACTGAGCACCACAATCTCCTCCAGGAGGGAGACCTTTCAAGTTCAGGGGTTTACCGCGATTCATGTTTGAATCAGAGGTGGTGAGAAAAACCTCATGCTCGAGGTTCACGGAGTTCACGGATCATGCTGAGGACGACTGGCTCTTTCATTTGACTCTTTCCTTATTTGCCACGTTGTATTCAGCACTTTGTAACTCAGTTTTTGAAAAGGGCTATACATATATATATACACACACGTGTTAATATCTTTATAATTGTTATAGCTTACACCTGACACACTGGCATTCTTACAGTAACATTCAAGCACTAATCATGCATTTTCAAGGTACCTATCATTTGTTTACTGCACATGAATGATGGTGTAGTCAAACAGCAGATTTATTTCAAGCATTTTTCCAGGATGTACATTCAAATTCTAGCATGAGAGTTAAAACTAAGCATTTTCTCAACTTTTGAGACTTTTTATGGACCCTGTTTTCAGTTTTGTGCCTGATTGGAAATAAAGATAAACTGTTAAAATGTGCTGATTTAGGACAGTCCTGCATTGAAAGAAGTTGTCGCAAACCCTGAACCCTGCCCTAAATGTCCCGAAAATTTGACTCAACCACAGTTTTGATTAGTTTCAGCAGTACCAGTGTAGTATTGGAGGGAGTGGGGAGAGAAACACCAGTGGATCGCTGCTATCTTACGTAACGCAAACAAATCCTTTTGCAAAGTCTGCAGGAAAGAATTTGGCATTTCATCATGACCACGCCCAACTCCCTTGTCCAGAATTTCATCCAATCCAAAAAACACGTTTCATTGACAAGAATGTCTACTGTTTACATTGCTGAATCACAATCAATCCTGTTTGTGAGTGGCTGCTCACAAACTTATGTAACTTCTCCTCTGCTGAACATTACATGCATTGTTTTCTGTTACTGGCCCGTTAACACGCACTTCAGTTCTATGCAAAGCTGCCAATTCAGGCATGACAATCACATTCCAAGTGGACATTTACTATACACATGTAAATTCTTTACCCATTCACACCTCTGGCTGATCAAATGAACTCAGTGAAGAATAATAAGAAGAAGAAGAAGCTGGAGCTGTTGGGTGACTGCAGAGTACAGTGCATTTCTTTCATGTGGATGCCGGATGCAGATCGGTGTGTCACAACTGTGACTGCAGGACAAGCTGAAATAACAGCCTTCACTGCAGCCTCTGCAGAGACACTGAGTATTTGCTCAACACCAGCAGAGATTTTTTTTTCTTTTAAAAGGGTCGACAGTATCTTCACAGAGATCCCATCACAAAGCCGGCAACTTCCTTTCCGCTCGCTGCAACACAAAACGGCCTTTCACAAAGAGGTGGGGGGGAATGGGGAGGAGGGAGGAGGGAGGAGGGGGGTGAGAGGGACACAAATAGAAAGTTTGGGCCCTTTACCAGGTGGAAAACAGAGGAAAGAATCAGAGCGTAGCCTTCAGAGCAGGCTTCATTAGAACACCATGAAGCAATCCATCGATTTTCTGGAGCTCACGGTATAGGCCTTCTCAAACTACATGACCACAACTTTCTTCTGGCTTGAAATGAATCCTAATATTGAGCCAAATATCAGATGTTCTGAGAGGAAGCTTGGTTTGATGTTACCAGGTATTTCACTATATAATTCCTTACAGTTCATAAATATTCGCTGTGGTTTCCACAGGTCATTAGCAGCTGTACACATTCACCAACTATACTGCCATTTGGCTGACTATTTGTTATTCTTCAGAGGGAGGTTCCCATTGACTAATATCTTGTTAATTAAGTCGACGGTCCTTGCCAGACATGCTAACCACCATTCTTGCATGTCAGCTGGGTCTCAAAAGTCCTCAAACGTGGTTTTTGGCTTGCGATCACATTGAATTAATCGTCTGCTAACGAGAACCTGTTTTGAGCCTTTCCAACCCTCCAGCGATATTATGCGCCACAGACATAGTTCTTCTATGAGAAGGGTGAAAAAGTCCCAAACAAATTAAATCAAGTGTTATATCATCCAACTGCCAAACATTATAAACAGCATCGAAATGCCTACATTTACTTGGCAAACAACCTTGTTGAGACACGACAGGTCCTTCAATCATCCCTGTTCCGTCACTCTATCCGTCCCTGATGCTCATATAAACAGGAAACACTCACTTGTGTTGACAGTGGAGGAAGGGCTCCATATACATCTGTCAGGCTACAGTGTTCCACTCTGCCAACAATGTTTAGACCTCCCCAGAAACAGATGGACAAGCCGAGGAATAGGATCCAAATGACACCCATTTCCTACAACTGTACTGCTGAGGACTAGTAAATGACCTGATCTGATACATCTGCATCTCAATCCTTCAATAAACAAACCATATGTACAGCCATGAGTACCACACACTGATGCAGAATGATAGAGACAATGCAAAGAAATCTGAGGAAATACTAGACAGTATGAATACTGTCATTTATAGGGAGTTCTGAATCAGTTCTACTTTCAAATATTTGTTTATTTCCATCTTCCTCATGTATGAATGAGGCAACAGTTTTTCTAAATAACAGAGACATTTTTCCTTTCAGTTTAAAAAACAAAAACAAAACACCATTCTCGCGACAATGTTGTTAAAACGGTCCTCGTCCACACGGATCTGCCAAAACACTGTATGCATGCCGGGCCAGTAGGTGGTGGTGTAACTCGAAATTAAACACCGCGGAGTAACACCACGTGCCTGAACACAAACGCCAGTTTAGAAGACAACAATAAAGATGGTTTTTCAAGCTAAAACACTCCACAGCATTGCTTTGTCTTGCAGTGGTGACAGATCAACTGACTGGACAATAAAAGATTTGGTTTGTTCTTCCGGCCATTCAATTTCAAATTTGTCTCCAAGCTTATCAAACAAATAAGCAAACAACTGGGCACGGTGGACGCGAGTCAATGTGTCAACATGTTCCAACCTGGAAGAGGAGGGGAACTTAGAATATATACGTACATTCTTGCATGCCCATATGGTTCAGTTCCTGACAAAAATGCACCTTTTTGCATCCATCCAAGTGAGGGTTACAGGTGACAAGGACGGACAGTGTATTGGAGGAACAATAGCAAATTGTAGGAGACATGAAATCAGAAGAAATGGTTGATATTGTAGGAAAGAAGGCTGCAACTAGAATAAAAATGGATGGAAGAAGGGAGACGGCTCAAACTGGTCCTCCAATCACACAGCACTCCTACCAACTCCGTCTCATCTGTCTTTTCGCTCTCACCTGCTGGTATCGTTATTGAAGCCTCCCACATCCACTATCTCCCTCACATACGCCCCACCCCCCATAAAAAAATAAATAAAATGGAAGATGAGAGGGGCAAAATACAGTCTTGATACAATTACCCCATTTCAATCAGCTCTCACCCCTCCTTTCTTCCTCTTCATTCATCATTCTCTCCCTCTCAATTATCCCTCCCTCTCTCACCCGCTCGCCCTCCCCTCCCTCCCCTCTGTAGCTGCTTGTTTAGACTGGGCTGAGACAAATGGGAGAGAATGAATACGCTGGGAACGCAGGGGTCAAGGAGGGCTGAGTGTGGGGGACAGGGAGAGGCGAGGGGAGGCGGTGGGGTAACTTGAACTCGCCGTGACTGGCCTGTAAGGAAAATAAAACCCAGCCGATGGTGACGTGTTATGAATGGCAGTCATTATGAATGGTTTGGAGAGAGAGGAGCAGGCGGGGAAGAGGTTTGGAAGGGGGGGCAGCAGTGATGGGATGGCAGAAGAAGAACAAATGATGTTGGACGTTTCCTGTAAAAAAAAAAAAGAAAAGAAAAGAAAAGAAAAGAAAAGAAGGAAAAAAGGGGCCTTTGCAATATCCAGGCACTGGAAGAGTAAAGGGTTCAGAATGCTCAAATTAAATTAGTTTGTATCAAATGTCCTCTGTACGCAAGTAAAAAGTGCTTATCTCTATTTTTGAATGGCCAGACTTGGGAAAAAAATGGATGAAAATGTTGAAGTCTAAGAGAGGGACGAGCCGCAGTGGGGAGAGCACAAACTCTGAGTTAGTATTTCCTAAAAGGCCGTTGTGGTCGTAGAGAAAGAAAGTTTGAAAGCAGGACTTTCAAGAACTTCACTGGAGCATACTGAGGTCTTCAAGCAGTTGCTCAAGGATTTTTGCAGGGTTTCTTTGTGGCCATTGTTTCCAACATGATTCAATCTGCAGAAATGTTTCTAAACCCTGAGTTTAAACCCTACATTTGCAATATTCTTTAGTTGTTTTAATAATACACTGTGGTAAGTAAGCTAGTCAGATAACTGGGCATGCTGGTGTAACTTATTATACCCTGAAATCAGTCTATAAGTCAACCTTAATGATTTGTACCATACCATACAGGACTGTCAACAAGCTCTGCAAATCAAATTACGTTTGGTTTGGGTATAATATATTAGTTCTGTACTTGGAGAAGTTTGCTTGGAGAAATTAGCAAGGGGGGTAAGCACTGCGAGACAGGACAAGTTGTTGGGAAACCGCCCCCACTATGAAAGAATCTGGATTTTTATTTGACTTTGGTGAAAGTGGTTATGAAATGTATTTCTTCTGGGCAGAGAACTGCAGTGCTTGGCTTCGATTTTGTTCAGAACATCTTACTTACTACAGTCTTACTTGCAAATCTGTCAGAGTTTGGTAGAAAATTGCTCCAAAAAGGTTGAGTGTGCAAGATTTAGGGGTAAAAATGGAATACAATTTACATAATAATGTTTTCTGTGGCTGATAAACACCTAAAATTAATGTTGTAATCTAATTTCTTACTTTACAAAGTTCTCACAAAACCCTTGAGAAACTGGCAATTTTACAATGCGCTACTGAAACAGGAGGGTCAGAAGACATAGAGAAAGTGTTTCCAATATTCTGGGAACAACAGCTTGTAAGCATCACAAATGCAGACGGAACATACCATGAAGCAAGCAATGGCAGCAGAACAGAAGAACCAGCTGGGGAAAGTTGGCCTTTGTCCGGTTTTTGGGCAACTTGGTCCATTTTCTTCCTAATCAGATGCAGACGGACATATGCAGCGCAGGCACATGTGGGTTTCGCATCGCAACGTCGTGCAATGTGCTGACACAATCTGAAGCAGGGAGCAGCGAGAACAGTTCTCCAGTGCTCTCTCTCGTATGACTTTTGAGCCGGAGGTTGGATGTATGTGCCACAACAACACCGACACGCCTGATTTTTGTGACGGCTGATGCGATTTCTGTTTGAGGTAACGTGAGGACAGAACTGACAGAGCCCTCAACAACAAGATGATAAAAAAACACATCCCGCCGATTGCAGAAAAGAGTTCAAAGTCAACCGAGCGCATTTGATCTCCGGCTATAAAAATCATTTTGAAATCAAAGGGAGGGAAGAGAGAGGAAAAAAAACAAAAAAAACAGATGAGAGGCGGAAAGAGAGAGGGAAGACAGTGTGAGTGAGGACGCGCAGAAGAGACTATAAAATCAACTGGTTTAGAAATCCACAGCTAATTATTTTTATCTCAGATCAGTGTCTCTCCTTTTTTTTTTTAAAACATTTCAGATGAGGAAGAATAGAGAAGATAACACAACTTCTAAATTAAAAACTGTTTCCATGGCAAATGCTGGTAAGCCATTCAGCATTTGGCATGCAGTCCACAGCTTCCAAAGTTTAAATACCGTTAGCTTTGTGTAGCCATGTAACATTTGTTAAACCAGGTCAGTTTGTGCACTTCATCTAGTGTTTTTGTGTGTGTTTTGTTTTGTGTGTGTGTGTGCCTAACAAACCTGAGTTGAGGTCCCGTCCAGGGTTGAACGCTCGGCTGTTGACGGTGGGGGAAAGTCTGTCGCAGCAGATGGTCTTGGAGACGTTGGTATTGAAGTTTCCATCAAACCTACACACACACACACACACACACACACACACACACACACACACACACACACACACACACACACACACACACACACACACACACACACAAACAGGCAACATTTGAGAAATTTATAGAGCGTGTCCGGCTCATTTGTTGGTGGAGCTGTGCTGACGTTTCTCTCAGCACTAAACAGGTTTACTATTCCACCGCTTTGTTTCCAATAAAAACCAAAACTGGAATTCCTCTGACGTCATGTTTTAATAAGACAGCTCTTGACTGAGAACGCGATTTACACAAACGTTGGATAAATCTACGTGAAACTTCGAAGCTAATCCAATTACGTGAAACATCTGTTGAAACTAATAGCCCCTGCTTGTTTCATTTGAGCTGAATTGTAATGGTGGCTGTATCATCTGTTGCCCAGACCTCATATAAAAGTCGAAGTTATGGCAAATGAATAATATTTTCCACAGAAAACTGCTGGAATTCTGTTTTTCTCCCAGTGAAGCTCATGCCCAGTTCCCGGAATACATCTGAATGTGATTGTAGGAAAGGCTGCCTGCTCAATCTCTTAATACACCTATAGTCCAGTTCAAGGTTGTGTCATTCGAGGATGAAATCGGGACCTGCCGTCTATGATCAGAGAAAACTCTAAAAGAGTTGATTTAGACATTTGAATCAGTCATGTCAGCTTCAAAATGATACAGCAGAGCTAATGCAGAGTCAGACTTCACGACTCTCAAGCTTTGTGGCATTGTGATTTATTAAGTATTAATGAGCCATGAAATTTAAATCTTTCACCAAACCACTTCCTCAACCACACTGTCTCTGTGGTGTGATTATCATAATTCTTGATTTGATTTTGCACTAAACAGCAATACTTTCTAGCACACTGTCTCTTTCATGTAATAAATAATGGGACAGTTAGCACTGAGGAAACATCTCTGATGGCTGGCAAAGCTTTGACAGAGAGGGGATCAGCATCATTCCCTTTATCTGCAATCTGAATGAGCTCGTAATCAACAACTGAATTGTTCAAAAGTGTCATGTTAGTCGTTATCGCAGCAGGGCCGCTTGCTTGCACTCCAAGTGGCCCCTGTAAAGAGCCTCTGCCGTGGCGTAGAAGATGTTGCCAAGTAAAACCCTGCTGTCCTCCAGCATACACACACCCAAATGTGTTAAAGAGGTGTCAGGAGAACAACACCACTGTCGCAATCAACACTTCTTAAACGCGTTGCTTTTACATGCGACATCTCCACACATCTCATCTTTCAGTCATTTGTTTTAGTGTTAAGTTATTTTAAAATGACTTGTCTCTTGTCTGTGTGTGTGGCCATTGATGGTAAAGCCCAGTTTCCTGAGAGCGCATATCTCTGGAGTTAAGAGCAGACAAAAGGGGAGGCATGCAGAGGAGCAGCCCGCTCTGCACTGCACCAAGCCTGGGCGCTTTGATCCTTCCATCCCTCCGACTACAGCACCCACCCCTCCCTTCCTCCGGCTAAGCAAAGTACAGACACACACATGCACGTTTGAACACACACATATACACACACCCACACGGCACACACACTCTTTGGCTCCCTATGCTTGCAGACCTGGCAGTGGGCCGGTTTGATTGACAGGTGCTCTGATGTACAGGCTCCATTTGAACTTCACTCATTTCGAGTCCCATAAGGCCAAAGTCATTACCATTCTCCTTCAACCCGCTTTGCATAGAAGGGCCGGGCAGGACGCTCAGCAAAATGTGTGCCAGATAAAAAATACATTTGCAGCCGCTTTGAATTCCACATCAAAAAAACATATGAGAGAGCGGGGGTGGGGGGTGGGGGGGAGCAGGGAGGAGGCTGAGGCTGATCAGACATCTTAATGAGGGTGAACAAAAATAAAAGACAGACACATTTAAAATAAGCCAACAACACTAGCCTGATCTGATATACAGAATATACACAATAATCGTGTAAATCCAAACTCCTCTCCATGAATGTTCCAACAGGAAAGCTCGCTGCTTTAAATAATTCTTCCAATGAACACTCATATTAATAATGCATTGTAGGAATGATTGCTTGATTACCATACCTCCCAAAAGGGATATTCCTCTATGCAGTGATTATAAAATGATCCTGAAGAACAATTGAGCAGCATCATAATTAGGTCTGTGAGTGTCCTTGAGAAACAGATACAAATGGCAAATTATTGATGTTTCTTTGAATTCTGACCGAAACCTTACATGTTCTCTCTGCTTTTTAACCCAACATGAAATTGAAAAATTTACAATTCATCCATTCTTGAGAAACCAAAGGAGGTCCTGCAAGAATTTTTTTACAATTCTGCAAATACAAATATTCAGTCAGTCACAGGAGAAAAAAGATGACGGCCAGTGTCTTATAGCCCTCGGAATAAGGCGACACCTGCTGCGTTCAGCAGCACTAGCCATCCACTGTTTATATAAATCCATTATAGTGAGGTGTAACCTGCAGCAGGAGCCATGTATATCCAACTGAGGAGGCAATCATACACCATTCAAAAAGCCCACTGTGCACAATTACCTTGAAGAGGCTGGCTGTTGTGCGAGCGCCGACGTCAAGAGTAATACCCTTTCTAAATGTGTTTGCGATCCCTCAGTGAATAGCAGCGGTGCAGCAGGCAGCATGCTAGCTGCAGAATGGAGAGTGCTTCAATAAAGTGCTGTCCAAACAGATTTTATTGTGATATCAACATGCAAAGTGGATTTTATAATCGACACGGGAGAAAAAGCTCCACTTGATTCTGATCCTGACTGAACTGAAGTGAACTGAGGGGGGTTTCTGATATTTTGGCTTTATGTGTGGAAAAGGAGGCAGATGAAATATTAGCAACACCTGTAAAAATCATACAATCTAAAACAATGATTTAGCAAAGCAATGCAAAATCATGTGAAATGGAAGGAATAAGTAAGGAATATTAGGACGGCTTTTTGTTGTATCAACCTCCCATGATCCCTCCGTGCTCCATCAGCAGCAGTTAGTTTCAGTTAAACAGTCAGTTGCTATTAGCAACCTCTACTAACAGGGTCCAACAGCAGTCAAAGTGACATTGTGATGACGGCCATTTTGTCAGATTTGCAGCTCAACAAATATTGAAAGACATATTTTATCTGCTGCCCAAACGCCAAACGTCTGTGGATAGAATCTAAAGCTCTACATCAAAAGAGCGCGATGAGAACGGAGTTTGTGGCCGAGTGTGCACTGCCACTTGGAGTAACTATCTATGAATGCACCTGTTGTCTCTCTTTGTTCATTTTACTGCTAAACATCAAGTAACAGTTGATTGACGTTTTTATTCCTGTGCATTCTACATGCATGTTTACTAGGTTACTTGTGTTTCTAGATGTTTCTTTTATAGAGACTTAATAATGATGTTTTAGGTGACAGCCTGCTGGTTTTCTTCCTGGCATGACTGAAAACACAACTGGATTTTAAAGCGATCTCACTGCATAACTGCACATATGTGCTGAGGAACAATTAAACTAGAGACACTATTGAAAATGATTATTTAAGGTTAACCAAGACACTCATAAATCGAACACCTTTATTAGACCAAAAGATTAGACTGTTTATCACACCTTCACACACTATTAAACACTGCTGCAGTGGGCTATGTCAAAAATAAATATTCTGGCTATTTAAGTGAACGGATCATGCACTAGCTGAGATACTGGATGAGAAGTCTGAATAGAATTGCAAGTACTGAAAACAGGCCAGATAGTGGACATCTGAAGACCTCCTCGCTGTTTGTTCTGTCCTTGAATATCAAATCAGGGGAATAAAGACAGCGAAGGGAGTTTTTCAAGGAGCAAAAAAGCTAGATGCAGGACTAAGGAAATGGAGGCATGGAAGAAAGGGAAAAGTTTGAGGGAGGCAAGGAAGCAGCAACAAAAAAGAGAAGAGAGGACAAGGTAAGAGGAAGAGGTTGATATTAACAGAAGCATGTGGGGAAAGCAAAGAAGGTCTGATCATGGCAGGACATTTACACCTGCTAAGGTCACTTAAACAAACCCCCAGCCCCACCCCCACCGCAATCTGCTGGTATTCTGCCATCTCCATCTCTGATATGCAAAGAGCGGTATCATCCTCGTGCTGAATGAGCAATCAGAACATCAGCTCGATCTGAAGCTCTTAACTCTAGAGGCTCCTCGCTGGTGCCACATATACTCTTGATCTGGACTGTAACTCTGCCAGAAGCTCAGATGGTGAGAATTCCTCTGAAGTAACAGGAGCTCTGCATTAGCACTATGTTGTCTTTTAATCTTTATGTTTAATTTACAAGTCAATGTGCTGGAAATTCTGCAATGTCATCCCTCATATGATATTACTACAGAGCAATCCGGCACGCACCGGAGTAGTCAGGCATCTGGTTCTGTTTAGCAGCCCGGACGCTTGGAAAATGTTGGTGACTTTGCTGTGTTGGGACAACACAACACCCATCTAGGTCGTTTCAAACGTGAACCGTGGTTTCAGTTTATATTTGCAGTTTATATGTAGTTTCATGAAGTTGCATCTCGGATGTCTATGGGATTGGAAAGTCAAATCCTGATTCATGGAGAGAGACCAGTATCTGCCAGAAGAAGGAGCGTGGTTGCAATTAGTATTTCTTGAAACTGTTCTAGACACAGTAGTTGAGGTAGTTATAGCACCGATTGTACGCAAAGCGGCACCATGAGGTTAGTTTTGAGTAAAATGTTTTCATACGTGTTATATTTCTTCGGGATAATCAGTAACTGCTTCAGTGGGCTCACTTTTCATCTACATCTTGACCTCAAAATGTATAAATTCTTTAAATACTGAGGATTTGTTTGAGAATACATGTGCTATTTAAGACTAACTCATGGGAAAAACATTGAGGGCTGGCAAACGTTTGGTCATGATGTGGACGTGCACGCAGGCGGCTGGACAGGCCCGGTCCTCTTCAGGGACACCTTGCCATGTTCTGTTTCCCATCACATTTCTCATTTTCTATTTTGGCAGGTGGCTGTTTGTTTGCCTCTCCAGAGGACTCAGGATCATTTGAATGGCATTTTCCTTGCACAGTCCATTTACAGTTTATCTCCTCTTGAACTACTGTTGAAATGAGACTGTTAAATGCCATCTGGGCTGCTCCCAAGCACACTTCTCACTTTTACAACTGCATATCAGTGGAACTGTTGAAACGAGCACCTGGAGCATGTTAAAAATATCAACATACAAACACACATGCATAGACACCAACTCTCCCAGTCACATACATTTGCTATTTTCAGGCACAGCCTGTCGTTGAGAGCAGGCAGTGATTAAAGCATACCACCGGGCACTAAGCACTGCCCTCTGTGGCCTCCCTGTGAAATGATAGCCTGCTAGCTTGACGGCTAACAGACATAGACACCCTGTGAACCACCTGATCCCCCTCTAAACTGGCTGACCTGACTGAGACCCCCAGAAGCAGCTGATGCCCGAGACTAATGAAGGACACTCTGAAGAGGACCACAGGGAGGGAAACCCTGTGCCGTTTCAGGCATGGATCCTGTTCAACCAGGAACACGAAGCCTTCATTGTCCATTTTCCTTCGTCCTCTATTTAAACCTTTTTGTTCTGCATGTTATTTCTTTATTAAAGGAACAGATCACACAAAACTTGTTTAGGAGAGTGCTGCAATGCCGTTCTACTGTGAAGCTCTAGAAATGTTTTCATGACAACTAAAATTTGCTCTATTTCTTGTCGCCATGGGGATGAGTAGATGATGACTGAATTTTAATTTTTGGGTGAGTCGTTCTTTTAACTGCCTTGTAAGCGAGACTGGGAATGTATTCAAAAGAAATCCTTGGGAGGAAATGAACTAGTTACGCTGCAGTTGATCACAGCTGTACTGAACTTGACCCATTTGCTCAAAATGTTTAATCATATACAGCACGACCAATACTGGATGGTTGAGGCCATTACCAATTCTTGCATTTGAGAGTTTTAAAAAAAAATCAGATAATCAAACATCAGCAAACAGCCTTTTTCCCCCCATAGCGCACATAATAGAGGATATCTGTGATAAGGATCTCCAGATTTCTGGCTGGGACATGTAAAGAGCAGGGCATCTTACTGCTGAAAGATAAACCTGTCTGTTCTCTCTGGCAGACAAAGTAAGCACCAGATGTACTTACAGCCTAGGAATGCCAAAGATGTGCTTTAAGTTGTTATTGCATGCCAGCCAGCAAATTCATAGATGCTGATGGATGTGCAAAAAGCTAAACAATCTGCTGGTAATCAATTGTTCAAGAATTACTGATAACAACACTTTTGTTAGCATTCAAAAACGTAATTAGTTTTAGACATTCAGTGTATATATATAACAAATATATCAAACCCTGTGCATGTTCCTTCAGCTACCTTTCACGATGCGTAGCACTCAGGAAGGGAGCGATGAAATATTCTACATACTGCTCCTGAAAGTTTCTCACTACCCCACATAAACCCAAAAAATGAAAGCAGGAGAGCTCCGTGTCTTTTTCCTCCCCTGAGGAAGATCCTTTGAAGTTCAGGGATCTGTCAGACTCAGCTTCAGTTTGGTATGTCCATGATCTCCCCCACCACCACCACCACTACCCATGCGACTCCCCCTGCATCTTTCCATCCTTCCTTCCACAGTCTTATATAATATCTCGCTTATATAAACTGTCTCTCAAAGCTGTCAATCCAGGGTTTACACTGCATATGTCTAGGTGTTAAAACAACATGTTTGCGTGTGAACAGCTGCTGAATGCATGTACAGTATGTCATGTGCATGATTCGGCTACAGGTGGCCGGTGGCCCCGAGCCAGGCGGCCTCCTCTCTGCTCAACTGGAGAAAGGGCAGGTGACCTTGCAGCCTGTGAAGTCTGCGGCGCGAAAACTTCAGAGAGCAATAACTGGTTACATCGGCTGATAAAGGGGAGGGAGATAGACAGAAATGGAAGGGGGGGGTAGAGACAGCTGTGGCTCTGTAGATTAGAACTGAAAGCAGCTCTCTCTCTCTCTGAGCTCAGCTTTGAACTGTGTTTTTGCCTGCTGGAGTTGGTGATTGGCTGAAAAGCTGCGTGTACAGGATGGGGAAATTTTGAACTCTTACAGCATGCAGGCACCCTTTCCACAAAGCCCCATGGAAGAAGAAGAATATGAAGAAACACGATCAGGATAACACACTAAAATTGAATTTTGCTCATACTGTCATTAGCAATATGATGAAATAAATAGTAAATACAAGTGGATGCAGTCATCAAATCCTCCAGGCATCAAAAGATCTCATTATAAACAAAGCCCCAACATCTCCCTGCCTCCCCAGGCTCCAAGTACCATAAAACTTTTTAATGTCAAGGGTACATTGCAGCAAAGCAACAACTGGCACGACTACTGACTGCTTGAATAGGTTCTGAAATTAAGGTAGCTGCCAAATATCAGAGCGTGCCAGCACTGCTCAAGGGTGTAAATTACGTGATGTAATCCAATGGTGATCAAAACATGCTGAAACAAAGGAGCGACGGGGATATGTGTGTGTGCAGTTGAAGCATAAAGCGACGTATGGAGAGCTGGGTGCAGGTGCTAACAGTGGGAGGTGGGCTTACAGAGAGGGAACCTCCTGCAGAGACGATTGTGATTGTGTTATAAGACAGAAAGAGCGCACGAAAAGTGTGTGTGTGTGTGTGTGTGTGTGTGTTAAGGAGAAAGGTGCTCACTCCATCATGGATGCAGGTATGGAGCAGCAGTCCTGTATGGCGGTGAGCGGAGAGGTGAGGTGGGCGGTGTACGAGGCCTCCACCACCTGTTTGTTCCTGTTCACCACATCCAGGTAGCGGTTGAACTTTTCACGGATTTTCTTGGCCAGCTGCACAAAAGAAACACAAACACAGACTGTTATTAGTGGTGACGCCTAAATAGATGTCTCATTTCCTTTTTTTAGCATCTGCAAGACTGATCAAGAAACCTTTCGCTCTCCAGGCTAGATAAGATATTATCCAGCCCCCACTGAGACCTGACAAACTTCAAAGCTAGGAGACACACATTTTTTTTTTCTTTCCTTCTGTGTTTTATACATGTTCTTTCGCATGTAAAATATATCTACAGTTTAAAAAAGTCAATTTCCTACATGAACAGAAGCCCCTCTCTCCAGCAGAAAACATTGCTCTTGAAACGTCTCGTCAGCAGCCCCCCTTTAATCCCGTGACTTTATGACATCACACTATGCCACCATGTGACCTCTCTTCTGGCATGTGTGAGCTGACTGGGTATTCAGACTGGGTATTCAGGTAACCAAAAGTAAAATCATGAACGAGCATGGATATGAGCATAATAAGTCTCCAAATTATGACTGTTATCACGAGGAGCCTCTATGTTCGTGTATTATATGTAGACATGCATATATAGGCGTGTATGTAAATGTAATAATGTGATGTGTTAATGTTTCATATAGAATATCGATGATGGGAGTGTGGGTGATCATTCGGTCTGTGTTTCCACTGGTTGCTTCTGTCCATCTGTAGTAAAGTGGTATTTCTCTCCATCATTGACAGCACATAACACTGTTTTCTTTTTATTGCTCTCGTTTTGCCTGGACCCCCAGAAAGACTAGCTAACACTTTGTGGAAGGTAATGGGGAAAGCATCTACACGAGTGAGCGCGCACACATCCAAACAAAAGCAGACGGGTCATGTTGCTGAAACTTTCATTAGCCTCTTCAAAGAGCTCATTCGGTATTGTCACCTCGTAAAAGTAGTGATTACAAGTTGGGCTTTGGTAACTGCGGCTGCGAGGTGTTGCACATGAATAGCACTTGTCTGTGGGAATAACGTGACCCTGAAGAACAAACAGAAGCCCACCCCACTGACTTCCTAACTTTAGTGTGTTATGGGGCTAAAATGGTGCATTGTGCAGAAAGTAGTGCAAGTTTAAAATTCCAGATTTTGATTTGTTTGTATTTTTTTGTTATATGGTGTAACTCCACATCATTTTTAAAGGTTGAACCTCTCAGGAACAATGAGGTTATACACTACTGTCACCAATCGCTTCGATATGGAGAAAAACTCATACACACAAACATTTGTGCAGTTCATCACAATGTCACAATACTTTGGCTGCTTTCATTTGTTTCCCCACCGTCCGCCCTCCTGTTTGCTCGTTTTAATTGGCTATATGCATAAAAATTGTAAACACAGCTGAATAAACAAAGCTGACCGGGACCTGCTCTTCCCTTACCACATAAAAGCTTTTTCTGTCATTACTCTTTACTGTATCTTACTTTCTGCTTATTCAAGTTCTGGTTTTCTCAAACATTTCGCTCAATTTATTTTCTTTGCTGCTGAGAGCTCTCCCCCCCAAACCCTCGTCTATGTTTTATCCTTCCACTATGATCTCTGCTTTCTCCGCTGTATTTATGTTTTGAATATAAATAGTGAACTTCTAATTTTAGCCCTCTTTTGGCAACAATGACAGCATGGACGTTAACCCCGGGAAGACTAGCTGGACGTCAATGTGTTTCTAAAGGGGGGCCGTTAAAATAAACACAAACACTAGACTTCTACATGGGTGCAGGCAGAGCCACCTACGACACATTCATTATATCTATACTTGCATGTTTCCTGGCAGCTCTGGTTGAAAAGGTGACTGCAGACACAGGTAAACTGTGAGCCGGATATTTTCAAATCCACATTCATTCAGCTCTGAACATCCAGACAAACAAATACTACTTAATAACCACAAATGAAGCAAAACAAAATCAAAGATGCCCAAAAGTCAGGCCGAACTAAGTGTGAAATCAATCACTGTTAAAAGCATGGCCGAGTGATGGATGCCTGCGGCTGGAAAAACAAACAACACTCTGCATTTAGACACCGCAGCACGCACTTCATCGTTCAGCAAGAAAGAGACAATAATCGAGTACGAGGTCCGTGCTTGTTCCTACTGAGTATACGTTGTACTTGCCATTAAAATGTGAAAACCAGGAAGGAGAAAGTAAGCGTGTCTAAACAAAGGCAAAACAGCCAATTCAATCAGTGTTTGCTGGGGCCCTTAATGTAGTCGCTGGATACGCATACATTACACTTTGTCTTTCTTCCTCTGGTTCTGGCCGAGCACACGTCTCACGGTGCTCTTTCAAAACAGGGTTCCAGCTCCTCTGGGGAAACCAATAACCAGCTCTGCAGCCGCCTCCCGGGGGAACATCAATAACCAGCGCACCACCACCGGCTCTTCACAACAGGTTCCTGTTCTTGCTTTCTTTTTGACAAAATGCATCGCAAAAAAGAGGTGATGGACAATAGTGAGGAACTGATATCCACTTAATCTTCAACATCACATGCATGTGATCTGTTACAGATTATCCTCTTAAGTTGAAAACTGTCACATGATCCACGGGTTTACTCACAATCTGTTAGAGAACCAAACTCTTTGCAGTTACTGGTTTGGTTTTGGTTTAATGAAGCTTTCTGTCCACCACTTTGTCTGATCTGTGACCGAATAAATATTGAAAAGCAAAGCATATGTTATTTACTCAACAAGAATAACTTTTCAGTGCATCGTTTACTCTCTTTATTTGGTATTTTAGCTTTTCTTGCAATGATCAGTTTACAGCTAACAAAGCTAGCCACCTATCTGAGGATGCAATGTGTTGCTTGTATAACACTCTGTTTACCATTGAGCTGTTACGAATTATCTTTCTGTGCACTCTACCTGTATTTTTACTAGATTAATTCTGTTTTAAGCTTCTTTCTATGAGAACTTAGTTACTGTACTAATTGATCCTTATAATTCCTTAATAGCATTCCTTTTGGACACTCATCTTTTCCACCTTAATGTCACCTAAAGGTATTCTTCACCAGGAAACAGGGAGCTACAGCCTGACTTTTTTCAACCTTCCGAAAACAATCATTAAATAGATAGGGCTTAAACACCCTTGGTAATATTGGTTATACAGCTGGAAGTCCAGGCATTCAACACACAAATTAAATTTTTTACCCAGACATAACTTTAGTAAATTGTTTCAGTCAATCTATAAAAGTAACAGTACTTTCTCTCTGTGTGTTAATGAGTTACGCTGTGTTTCATGACGTTATCTGATTGGTTTTGGGTTGTACAGACCTTTTGGTCAGCAAAACTTACTGGCTTTATTCAACAGTTTCTTGACGGTAGAAACCAACACTGTTCAAATCTTTTTGACATTCTAAGCTTGCAGGCAAATCAAATTGATTTAAAGTATATAAAAATAGAGCTTGCGATCATGACCATTCAGCAGATTTTGACAAGAGTGAGGTCCGAACAAATTCCTCTTTTCAGATTAGATAATTCACAAAAATCATTGTTGTGGATTGTGTGTGTGTTCACCATCGGCACAAATAGCACAAAAAAACTGTCTATAAATGGCAGCGCTCTGAACACTTTCTGAAGCGATTGTAAGTTACCTACCAAGCCTGGTTGAATACAGAAAAAGGCTTCTTTCCACGGTAACTGGACTCCCTTTGTTCTCATCCCATAATTACCAGTGCCTGCAAAAGGGCCGTGATTCAAGGCAGAAACAGGGAAGCGTACCGCGACCCACTGACCGCCTGTACACCTAATCAGCCGGCCGCTATTCATATTAGGGGTTTTAACAGGGGCCTGAAGCACAGCCCACAATTACTCCTACTCCACCACAAGGAACACACACACACACACACACACACACACACACACACACACACACACACACACACACACACAAACACAAACACACTCACATGCCTAGACACCAGCATGCGTGCTCTCACACACGGACATAAAGTTAAACACACAAATGTAGTACTCCCCCCCACACACACAGTAAAGTCCATGCATTGCAGCGTGGCAATTAGCTGCAGAGGACTTTGCATTAAAAAGGGGAAAATGGGCCAGTGTTCAGCTGTGGAGTGTTTCCATAGCTGGGGGGAGAGAGGGAGAGAGATGGAGAGAGAGGGGGAGAAAGTAAGCCTCAACTTTTAACAGAGTGACTTAAGAGAAACCAGAAACTTCAAGCCGCGCAAGTTAAAGCTTCAGTTACAGTGCTGCCACAGTGCAGCCAAAGCAAACCTGCGCTCTGCAGATTAACCACACTCTCCAAAACACAGGGCTCCTCTCTCCACCCTCCGACCCATCCAGCCAGCCTTTTAGGGTTTGCAGCACCCAGTGGGATTGGTTTTCGACCGCATATCTGGAGTGAGTGGAACGGGGTGCACCCTGAAATCTTGTGTTGGGAGTTCTGAGGTTTGCCAGTCAGCCTTCCACCACAGTCAGTGCTGGCAGTGGCGATTATGGGAAGACCAAACCTACTTTAGAATTCAGGGTTAAGGTTAGTTTGGGGATACTACACATGACGCACTTCTCGTTAAACTAACTGCATTTGTTTGCATTTTCACCAGTCTGTGAAGGTAACACGTTGCTTTCAATGACAGCCAAAAAGGTCTGTTGAACCTCCACACTTCTGACTTTGTTACTTCTATGTTATGAAAAGCAAAACCTCCATAATGATGCTCAGAGGCTGGATACAGTCCGAGTTGTATTTACAGCCACTATTTTGTGGAATTAACCAAAAAATGTATCTCGCAGCAAAATAAATCTTCATAGCTAAACTTGATGTCAAGCTGAGGTTGTTTACTGTCCGTTTATGTGCTTTAAATAGCAAGATCTGAAATGGCAAAAGCGACTGGCATGTTGTAAGGAGCGATGGTCTTATGCCTGTGTGTGAGTGATGTTGTCGATGCAGGAGTAAATGTATGTATGTATGTATGTATGTATGTATGTATGTAGGTATGTAGATAGATAGATAGATAGATAGATAGATAGATAGATAGATAGATAGATAGATAGATAGATAGATAGATAGATAGATAGATAGATAGATACTTTATTGATCCCGGAGGAAATGCAAGCATCCAGTAGCAATAACAAACATTGAACATACATTGAACATACATGCAATGTCAAAGAAACAGTAGAAATAAAAATTTGGAATAGAAATGTTATAAAAATGTTTTGTACAACTGTAGTAAAAATTAAGAATAAAAATGTTTTGTACAAGTAGGAACATAATAAAACGGTTAACACAACATGTCAGCAGCACGGAGATGAAAAGTGGTGAAATCTCATTTTTCACTTGAATGGAAGCATTTTGGGATGTCCTTCCTCCTTCTATTACTTAAATGTCACTGTTTGAGCGCTACGTCTACCTGGGCTGTAGCTGATAACCTTAACTTTCTCAACACACAATGCACAAACTTTGTAGCGCTCTGTCAACACCTAATGTGGGGACAGGCTTTAGTAAACATAGTTATGTTAAAGCTTTGGCAGATGATGAAATAAGAGGCCATTAAGCCGTGTGGATGGTGGACCAGCGTAAAAACACTGGCCGCCAGTAGTTCCACTCCGACAGCACATGTCGACAAGTAAAACTATCAGAATAAATTCTTGGTTATGTCTGGATTGAGAGAATACACAGGAACAGACTCAACACCGGAGAGAGGGAGGGCTGGTGTCATTACAAAGGGACAGATGTCTGCATGTCTCTCTGAATAATGTATTTCCAGAGGAGGAACTTGTCTCAGAGGCCGGTGGCTCCTCTCTGCAGCCCCTTGCCCTCTCTTCCTCTGCAGATCCACTCCTAATTGAGCCTCAACGTTGGCTCGGGGACACAGCCCCTCTGCCCGGAGAGAGCACACGAGCCAACTCTGTCAGAGCTGTCATCTGCATCAGTTGGCGTCTGCTTCAGAGGAGTCCCAGCTAGAATGTATGGCTTCTCTATGAACTGGCCTTGAATATAAAATGGTTCAACTATTCCAACAAAGACCCAAAAATGAGTCGGAGCCGCTGCGTGACCGGTGGTAATTAACATCCACTGAATCCATGTGACACTAATTGAAAACCTAAGACTCAGTAGGCCATGCCTATTGTAGAGGAGGTTCCTGCCTCATTACAGAAACTGAAATCCAAACTTATGTTTCTTTAGGGTGACATTTACTACATTTGATATTACAGAAAGTGATCCTGTGATAAGATGATCTAGAGCCTTTACGCAATTAAATTATAACTATCAAAAGTGGCTGCACAACTGTTGATGCATGGAAATGACAATGAAGTTGACTGACGTTCTCAAACAGGTTTCAAGAGCCAACGCTGATGTTAGCATAATTGGTAAGTTAAAATCAATGTTAGCCTGCTGGGAAGACCGACACATAGGTTAACCTTTTAGAGAAGCTTACATTGATGTTATCATGTTGGAGAAGCTAATAATGATACTAACAATGACGTTAGCATGTTGGAGAAGCTAACAATGATGTTAGCATGTTGGAGAAGCTAACAATGATGTTAGCATGTTGGAGAAGCTAACAATGATGTTAGCATGTTGGAGAAGCTAACAATGACGTTAGCATGTTGGAGAAGCTAACAATGATGTCAGTATGTTGGAGAAGATAATAATGATGTTAGCATGCTGGAGAAGCTAACAATGATTTTAGCATGTTGGAGAGGCTAACACTGATGGCAGTCTGTTTGCGAAGATAACACCACAATATCAGCCTGCTGGAGAAGCTAACACCAATGTTAGCCTGCTGGAGAAGCTTACACCATTGCTAGCATGTTGACGAAGAAAATTTCCCAGAAAATATATTAAAGGGTATATAGCTCTTGTCCACCAACAATATTAACTCCTCCGACTCACTGAAGCTAACACATCCATGTTTTCTTGTCCATTTAAGCTAGCTAGCTCAGAGACAGCTGTTGTCATGGACACAGGCAGTCTTGACAGAGATGCAGGCATGACAGGACGAGTGCTGATTAACACATCTGGTTTACAGATGTAGTTAGGATTTCATGAGTTAACATACTGGGTCTTTGATAGGATAGGTGACAGCTATGAATTCATGACTGGCTTTAGTAACAGGAGAGCAGGATTTTTTTCAGATCTCTGTAGGTTAAGACAAGCTGTGGGGAGATGTTTTTGTCGTGTGGCCCCTGGACAAAGGGTTATAATTATCATGACTCTCCATAGCCTTAGAAAACAATAGGAATTGTATGCATATAATCTTTTCCATCGAGATAAAGAAACAGCAATGCCTCGGGGCCAATTTGAGCTGCCTCTGGAAGGTGAGCGGTACTATAACTTTCTCACACACACACAGTGACACAGATTGATTTACTAGTGCACACACAGAAATACTGTCACAGGAGAAATACAAACAATCATCCGCCTGTCTGTTCTTGCTGGTGGCTGTTTACCAGCCTCGTGTTTATTGTCACTCTTCCAAGATCCCCGACACACAAGTGCAAACACACACACACACACACACACACACGCACACGCACACGCACACGCACACACGTTCACAGCATGCCTGCATACAATCATGTTTTTGACTAGATGCCGGACGCCAGAAATTCTGTGCATAGTTTTCCTAAGATAGGACCAAAGTAAAAAAAAAAAAAAAAAAACAGCACACAGACATTTTGACTCGTGGTTTTAAGGTCATATGAAACAAATCTGCCGAATTCTAAAAAGATGGCACTCTCTCCTTCGAGCCCTCTTGTTCTTTCTGCCTGCAGCTCTGCACTCACATTACGAGCAGAGAGAGAGACGGCAGACAGACAAGTGGAAAAACAGACAGAGAACTTCAAAGCCGATGAGACAGCAGCCCTAGAATTTTAATAAACCCCCTCTTTCCCTCTGATGGCGAGTGGAAGTGTGAGCGCGTCTGTGGTCCTGCGTTCAATTGAGCAGACACCATCTACAGCACATGCATGCACAAACAGGCAGGTACACACACACACACACACATATACACACACGGGAAGGGAGAAGCCTTTGTTACTCACCTGCTGCACTTCCGTCTCTCCGTTTGATGTCTTCTCGGTGTACACAAACGAGTTGAAAATCCTCTGCAGGGAAACAAGAGAGAAGAGGGAAGCGGGGACAGTTAGGTTGGATCAGGAGGAATGCTGAGGATTCGGATCCAATCACTGAAAACCATCACCCGAAGATAAGTATTGGCAGACTTCCTTTACAGATAGATTTTAGTTTCAGGTGTTGCCAAACGGGGATGTTTGTTATCAGCATTCAACAGCAAATGTAGAGTCTGCGAAATGTGGCATCATTATTGCAGGTTACCAAAACAGTTCAAGCATTAAGGCATTTTTATGTTCAGTGTCACGACAACGCTTCGTCACATTTGTAAAGAATCCAAGCAGGACGATTTATCTTGCTGCTGTGCCGTTCATGCTCATTACGTACACCAGCTATAATGAAGCAGCCATCGGAGCTGGGCACTGAACTTGTGAGTGCAAATCAAAATGTGCTCTGGTAATGGCCATCGCAAGTGTTAGAAATAAAAGCTTCAGACTCTCAGCCTTCTCTGCTCAATCTTTGCAGTTTTGTTTCCAAATGATTTTCAGCCTGTATGTGATTAAAGGTTTATTATTTTCAGTTCTTTTACAGCCATCAATATCACTCTGAACTCTGAATCTTTGAGACATTGACACAGCACCTCTCTGATGGTGTCCTGAGGTGGGACCTCTATGGACCGTACCTCTTCTGAAAGTCCAATGGGTGCTTGATTCATCTGGAGAATTTGGAGGCCTTGAGATCTTTGTCATTGTCCTCAGGCCATTATTTAGCTGTTTCTGCAGTGTGGTGCTGGTGCCCTGTAACGGTGTTTGGGTGTGTCGTGTGTATCAAGTGGTATCCGCATGAATGACAGCTCCCAAAGTTTCCTGGCAGAGCATTGCAACTAGATGATACATACTATTCTCTTCACCTCTTAGTCTTTTTATTGGTGCGGCTTAAAGGCACATACAAAACTGGCAACAGGAACCTAAAACCTGTTACACTGACATGTAAATCAACACTTGGTTCATAAATACTTGATTGATTTCTGAAGGGACAAAGTGATTTGGCACAACACAAGTTAAAGAAATGATCTTGTCAGCCTTGTTTGCCTTGTTAGTTACATTAAAACTGCTTCTCACTCTAAAATTGTGACCTATTTGTGAGCATCGTCTGTTGTCAAGGTCACAGAATATCAAGAGGTGCTGCAGGCAACAGCACTGGCACGTCTAAATGTGATGAAAGCATCATAAATGTTATAAGTGACACCTGCACCCCTCCTGCTATAACAAGTCAAATTGCTGTATTGTTACAAAACACACAGGATATTAATGGTTAATTGCTTGGTGATGTATTTACAGGTTCCCACAGCTGTGGGTGGTGTTGTATTATGATAGCCGGTCAAAATACTGCTTGACTACAGCTGAGAAACTCCCAACTGACTGCACTGAATAAGGTGGGAAAGGGTCCAAGTTATCGTCTCGATTCTTGATCCAGAGTGAGACAGGCATTAGCATTAGCATTAACATTAGCAGAGATGGATCCCTCTGCTCAGGCAGGTGCATCTGGAGTGAGTTTATTACCAGTCCGGAGAGAACGATAAACTTGGTTATCCGCCAAAACAACCAAACCCCTCAGACCCAGACAGCACCGTCCTGTCATCTACATCAGCCTCCAGGTCGGGGAGGAAAATGCGTCACCTGCCGAAGTCTGGAGGTCAGCCACGAGACAAAATGAAGGGTTTCATGAGCCCGGATCATAAGGTGATGTTAAGTTTCCCCCTTCACCATCCAGACTGAAAAACATTTTAATGGCCCCTGATTTATATTGTTAAGTGAATGGGAGGCGGAGCGCTACATTAAGGCATGGAGAAAATGAGTCCTGGTGTGACCTCAGCCTGAACACACGCTAACAGAGCCCCAGGAAAACATTGTAAGAGCTGCCCGAATAACACATGTACACACACACACACACACTATTCAGAGGGTCTCCTGGGTCCCATCAGCCAAACATTCTCTTTCTCTGACTTCCTGACACACACACACGCACACTTCCCAAACATAGGCAGCAGGACTGTGTGGCAGGTACAAACAAAGTAAAACTAATGTTTGTGTTGAGGCAGCAGGTAGGCAGGTGTTTCACTGTAAGCCACCACGCTGAGCACAAAGCCTTAAATTACCTGGTTCCACACCGCAACTGCTTCCTGCCGCCTGTCCGCACCTTTTGTTCGACACATTCCAGAGGACGCCAATTACCCAGAATGCACCACATCAAAACTAACCTGGATCTGAGTCACTATACGCTGCTGTTGTCCAACCATGGCTACACCTTCACACCTTTCGACAGATCTTTGCACAGCGTAAGAAAGCAAAATGTCACCGGCTTCATATGGTCAAAGGGAAAAGGTGAGCGGTTTCTTCAGGATATTGTTGACTTTGACACATCAGCATAACTTGACTTTTACCACTCGCTCTATCTGATTATAGATACATCCTCGCTGATTTTTCCAAGGTAAAATAAACCCTAATAGAGCTGACAAATATTACGACCAATGTTTGGTGCAGTTGTGAGGAAGATATTGGTGGTGGGATATTTTACAGTTGCCAAATATGACATTCAGTAAATGCACTGAAACTGGGAATTTAAATATTATTTGTTCTATATTACAATCTCTTAAAAATACATTTTCATATCAGTGTCATATCAGACAACATATGTGCCTACACCGATACATCTGTCAGAAGCCTTTATCAGCCAATAATACTGGCCAACTGATGGCACTTATTAAAACTAGTGTCACAAAGTGCTTCACATTAAACACAAACTCAAAATAATAATACAAATGAATGAAAGAGGGAAAAAAGTACTAAGAATGTGATTGATGACTAAGACTGTCAAAACACCCAAGATAAAAAGTTTAAAAAGCAATGGATGCATTCAAATACAGCTGTGCAGGATTTAACTGCAATGATGAGAATAAAGCACAGTGTGATTAAAAAAAAAATTAAATAAGGACACTGATGTATCTCCATAGCTACTAGATTTACAGATTTATCCAATGAAATATTGGAAACCAGACATCACAAATGTCACGTTCTTGTGTCTGTTTGTGTACAAACCACACAAATATCCAGTTTCCTAATGTAAGACGAGGAACAGCTACTAATTCTGACACTCTAACAGCCAAAAGCATAAGTGTCTTTCTTTTTTTCCTTGCTTGGAAATCAAGTTAAACACTGATTATCAAAGAAGTTGCCAGTCAATTTTCTGTTGATCAATTATTCCATTAAACACTAACTAACTAACTGTGTGTGTCGCCCTAACTGAAAAAGACCTTCGTACAAAAGTCAGGCTGAGACGGATGCAAATAAACAGAAGCTGCCATACGCCAACGTCCCCTCACAATGCCATCTTCTGGACCATAAATAGGCCATTCAGTTGACGCTCTTGCTGATTAAGTATCAAATGTAATTTCTGAAAACTCAATTATGCCTCATACAGCCTATAAAGCAGTCTGGCACAAACAGAAACACTGCCGACTGTCAATCCGTCTTCAATAGTACTTCAACAAAGCGCTCCATTTTAGTCCTGATTGTCTAAACAGAGTCAGCAGTTCTTATCACCAATGTTTTGCAGCATATTCTTTTCATTTTACAGTGGCATGAGACTAACAGACAAGTGCTATACAAACAGTGTTGTTCTGTTATTATTACACACACACACACACACACACACACACACACACACACACACACACACAGCTGCATACTTCACTACAGAGTTATTTACAAAGTGCAAAACCAAGCCCAGACAGTCTACTGTTCCACACCCTTCTTGGTGGAAAAAAAAAAAAGAGAGAAAGAGAGAGAAAGTCCAAGACGTTGAACTGTCAAATAAACACGAACAGGCACACACAAACAGAGCTGCCACTTCTTAGCAGGAAGCATGTGCTCTCAAAACACGACACCAAAAGAATAGAAGGAAAACGGGGGGAGAAGCGGGCACCAAGACGGAGAAATACTTTGTTTCCATTAAGACGGCAACTCTGGGACAAAAAATCCTGCGGAGAGAGAGAGAGAAAACTCCTGTTGTTGATTAGCCCACAGGTTAGCCGTCTTTCCCCCAGTGCCTCGAGTGTTTGTTGTGAGAGCTGCTTTGCGGTTTTCACAGCTATGTAGCAGCCAGCGAGGAATGCTCGGCTCTGAAACCTGAGAGGCCTGAGGCTGCCTAGGCCACCGTGGGCCCGTGGCCTCCCCTGACCCATAATCAAACACCCAAGTGTACACAGACACGCACACACCAGCGCAAAGTCGCGCGCGGAGGCGATGACACAGTGTCAGGGTCATACTCACACTTCACCAGACACCTGACTGGGCTGGGCAGGACGGGAAAAACACTAGGAGAGCAAAGGATGAGAAGAATCAACAATAATATTATCAAGAGGATCTCCAGCACACTGATGGGAATTCATGATGGGGATTGTTCTGGAAGCTTAAAGATTAAATGTTCTAAATAAGTGTGATTCGCAGCCATCAATAAAATCCCTTATGATATTAAACACCATATGATATACAGTACAAACATCCACCCATTCGCCATCTGTGCTGCTAGGACGAGCAGCAGGAAACAGCCATATTTTCCAGAAGACACTTCATCTTATACAGCGACATAATGAACCGTTTTGGCTTCATTTATCAAGCTGTGGAATAATGCACACACAGTACCAATCCATCTGAATGAGTAACGAACCCGAGATCCAAGCCGTTTTTTGTTTTTTTTTAGAATATATCCAGAATGTGTGTTTTGTCCAATGCCGAGTCAAAGGGAGGACCTCAAAGGTTGAGTTTTAGACTTTGATGCGCTATTCCACCTACACACGATCTATCAATGTCTGTGTCTGCATGCACAACAATATCCTGGTTGTGTTTTATGTATGTTATCCCAGTTTTGAGAATCCCGAATGTCCCAAAAGAGGCCTGAACTACGAAGCAGGCTCACCTGGCTTCACTAACCCCGACCATCACGATCGCGCTGTCACCTGAATGAGCTTACCGAGTCGATAAGTCGACCCAGGTTTTCCACACACAGCGCAGAGCGGAGTATGTTACAAACAGACAAAGCCCTGAAATCCCTGAAGTAACCGCGCTGACCCCAAACCCTGCTTTCAAGTACAGGCCTGTGGAGTTATCTGATAGAAACCAGACTCCTAGTTTATGAACATACAGAACAAAGTGGTGGAGACGTTGGGAGATCACCACACACCTGCAGGCATACAGGGATATGTTCCATGTAAACTCCATGTATTTATATGTATGTATTTATATGAGATCAAAACATGTGTTGACTCAGTGAGCAAACAAAGGTGGGGAAGAAGAGGACTGACAGGCTAGTAAACATGGATGTAAATACTACAGGGTTTAAAGTACTTTTTAAAGAATCACTTTGCAAATGTTTTATGAGGAGTCAAATGCACTTGACATGTTTGTTGGACCGCCAGTACACACACACACACACACATACACACCAAGTGCTTTGGTGAGTAACACTGAATGTAAACGCAACTTTTGTTTGTTAACGAGAAAACTGAAGAGGGACATTTAACAGACGCCGGGTCCAAACAGGCAGGCTCGCTCGGCACTAATCTCACAAGAAATGCATTCAGACTCCTCTCGCCATTGATCACAGGGCACCGAGCGCTCTCCCATTAGGCCGGTTTTTAAATCCACCCACCTCGGGGATAATCCTAACCACGGTCGACCGGTTCACATGAATGACTCAAACTCAGTGGCAGGAGATAAACACCAGAACCTGTGTGTTGTTTCATTCCTGTAGCATGTTCGTTATAAAGATACAGGGCTGCTGGCCCATTGCGGTAGAATTTGTTGGCATGTGAGACTACGCAGATTTACAGATAACGAGAAAATGTTTGCAGTCCTGTCCGTTTTAGGGTCGACCGTGAGCTTTAGTACCTGCTGCTGTTGTGTTGATTTCCAGGCTAAACCACACAGCCTGTACTATTTCGTTTCTCTTTATTTCTCTTTCCCCCAGTCCTCCTCTCTTATAGCTGCTTAATTGGAACCTTCCATCTATATGGCATCTATTTAATTAGGCCTGCCTCTTCAGCTCCTCTGTCAGGCTCTCTTGAGGGTGCCATAAACTTCCCCAAGAGGTTCTTTTCCCTTTAAGAGACTCTTTTGTTCTCAGCGGGGCAAACAACCGATGAGACCAGGCCAAACACTGTGACTTTGAGAGACACCGTTTTATGTTTTGGGGAAAAAGACATGCAGAGGCAGGCACAGATATCCAGATCGGGGGGAAAAAGTCAACTATTGTGAGAACCAAAAAATGTCAAACTTTCGATGGTTCCAGCTTCTTTAATGAAAGATTGAACTTCTTCTATTTATTTGATGGCACATGAGCAGTCTTTGGGTTTTGGACTGTTGGTTAGAGACAAAAGAAGCAATTTTGAAAACATAACTTTAGGCTCTGGGAAATTGCATTGAGCAATTTATCCAAATACTCAGCTTTTTGCCACTTTATAGACTAAATCAGACCTGGTCAACTGGAGGCCCATAGGCCGAATGTGCCTCTTTAACAACTTCAGTCTGGCCCTTTGATCGTTTTATTAGTCAGCTAATTGGCCCATCTATTATTTCTGTCCGTTGCCAAACACAGAAAAAATCTTCCATCATTAAACACTTTTTACCCAGGCTGTTTAAAAAAGGGGATTTAGGAAAGTCAAACTGGCAACCTACTTCTAAGATTAAAAACGTAATTGGACAAATCATGTTTTTTTCTTTAGCAGTGAAAACAAATAAATAAAATATGCTCTGTTTATGCTCACATTTAAATGTGGGTTAGAAGTCAATAAAGAAAGTCGATGTCCAGCTCCTTGGCATAATGGTCAGATTACCTGACAACAAAACACAGCTCTAATACAGAGTAAAAGACAAGTTAAGGAAAGATGGCACCAACTACCGAGAGGTGAAGGTATGCGTGAGGAAGGAAAGAAAAAAAAGAATGCAGTAAGAGGAAGAGAGGAAGTTGAGGCCAACTGCAGCGGTAAGGCTGAACAGGGAATACACCGATTAACAATTCCCCCGTCTTCAAAGGCCAGAGTGGAGCTGTAAGCCACACTCGTTTGAAATTTGGACTGTTGAGCGTGCACGAAAAAAAAACAAAAAAAAAAAACATGCACACAACAGCCATTAATCGTGTCCTCGGGGCTTGTTGGTCACTGGTCCTAGGTTTGGGGTGAACACACCAGAGGGAAAAACGGGAGCATCATTTGGGCGGGGCGCATCTTGAATATGTGTGAACAAGTCGAGGTGACTAAGCGCCGGCGTGCAGAGTGTGTACGCACGGCATCGACCCGCCGTCACCACTGGCTTCTCATTGTGGGAAATTTCTGCGAACGTGAACGTCTCACGCGCACACAAACGCATGCATTTCACATCCACACATGAGGCTGCAATGTAGAAGGTTCTGGAGCTGTAGGGCCTGAGAGATTGGTTTCCATACAACTGACAGATAAAAGCCCAGAGCCCCTGGGAGAGTAACTGCTGCTTCCTTCATGCTGCTGCTATACAGCTCAGCCTCCTCCTTCCTTCAGTGCTTCATCCCCCCCTTGGCTTTTCCTCTCTCCCTCCCTCCCTCCCTCCCTGCCCCCAGTCAACTCTCCGCTCATTGCACTACAAAGGGCTGGAGCCAGGGATGCAGCATCAGAGCTTCGCCTCTGATGTCCGTGTGTGTTGATTTGTTTTTCTTTTTCTTTTTTTACTTTATTCCTAGACTCTTTGCCATGTCTCCACAACCTCGCCCTCCCATCTCCATTTCTTTCCCCCCGAACACTACAAAGCAGAGTCAGGAAGCAGGCACCTGGGAGGTGGAGGAGTGAGAGAGAGAGAGAAGGGAGAGGGAGCACAGTTTCTGTTTTTTTTCCGCAATACATCACAAAAAGTCTGAAATAATTGCACCTGCAGCTCACAGCTCCACAACACGCGGGCCAGAACAACAGATGAAAAGAGCATTTGTATTCATCCATTTGTCTGCAGGGAGATGCCTGGTGAACTAAACTCGAAACGCTTTGAACGGCTTTGCCGTGTTTCCTATCAATTATAACTATGCACAACACAACCTCAGCTTGGTTAGAAACCAGATAACAGAAGCAGTTCTGGTTCTGGACGACTCTATTCACTGGTCTCAAACGCAACAGTTCTATTGACATTGAGTTCTATTGATTTCTCTAATCTACAGACACAGCAGAAGAAGGTCGGACAATTAATGACAAATTAAGTCAAAAAAAGTCAATTAAAGTGGCCTGTGATTCCTTTTAGTGGAACATGAACACGTGTCTGATAGGAGGTTGATCATACTTTGTAAAGGCCTGAATGGCTTCACCAACTGTTCAGTGCTTGTTAGAGGTCTCAGGAAACTTTTCAAACACTGATCGATATTGTATATGACCTATGGTCAAATGATTTCATTCAATAAGACATATGTTGGAAACTATAAGGAATCTATATAGTTTCTTCTCATGATTTCTGGAAATCTCATCAAAGGTTAATTGCCTGCTTGATGTTCAACACATGGTAAGCAAGATTTCACATCACGCCTTAGTGATGGGGAAACCAAACAGTTGCTAATTAAGAGCGTCTCCATTTCAGCGAAGCCAAGTGGGTTCGCTAATTAAATGACGAGCCGTACACCAACCGCTTGCTGCTGCATTTAGAGGATGCTGGGGGTCAATTAAATTTGCTTGAATCTAACTAACGGACAACCTGAGGCGACGTCTCCAAGGCCCCGGCCCACACACTGTGTTAGTTAGTGTGAGGAGTGCATGCATCAGTGCAGCCTGCTAGTCAAAGGAATACCATGGATCGCTCTGATTTACCGTGCTCCACTCTTAATCACCTATACATGTAGTCTGTGTACTTTGGACGCTCATGTGCACTTAAAACATAGGGAAAATAGGGAGGATTGCTGCTTCATTTCAGCATGACTCCTAGCCTCTATATCTTCACAAAAACATAGCTTGGTTGTCATAGTAACGGGACTTTAGGCCGTAATGGATAAAACAGTCTATGGTTCGTTCTAAGGCAGGTCTAAATCCCAGGATGCACTGGGTGCTTCACAAGAACACTGAATTTTTATGCTTTTCCTCCCTCATCCTACTTTTTTTTATACCGCACTCCCATACTGCTCCTGCCTGACCACAAGTGATGTTGATTTCAGTCATATTCAATGTTTGGATCGTCTGTAAGCAATCAAAGAATCTGGTGCAGGAATATAAACTCTGTATGTAAGTAATGCCAGATTTTGAAATCAAAAAATACATAAATAAATAAATCAAACGATGGAGAGAAATCTGCGCACATTACGGTTCAGCAGGCCCTGGGCCAAGCACTTAGGGTGTGGTGGTGATCCCAGCCTGCTGTTGTGGTATCCAGCTTTGGTCTAGAAATCTTGGACAAAGGTTCCCGGTCATAACTCATGTCCAGTGTGTCAGGCCGACCACATGCATGATGGCTTTTCAATGTGGGGCAACATATAACATTTGATTTCAAACATTTTCCACCACAGTCCCTTATTCCATTTCTCTAAAACAGTCATGATTCAGAGAGATTGATGACTTCTTGATGAGGCAACATTTAGACCTGAACAGTGCTTGTTAACTATGGTCAACAATATATTGATCAGTAGGAGCAATGAATAGTCATTTGGTGTATTAAAAAAACAAGGAAAATGTCTTTGGTCGTGTGACCAACAATCCAAAATCCCAAAACATTAAGCTCATCATAATGCAAAGACCACAAAAAGAAGAAATTATTTTTTTGAGAACCTTTGAAACCAACTGTTCAATTTAATTTCAGAAATGTTTTCAAACAAAAATAACAAAGGCCAAACCAACGTTCTCGTCCTTACGATTAATTGATTAATCAATTAAAGGTTGCAGCCTTACTCCATATAGCTCAGTTTTTGCATTTGTTTGGCTTGGCTGAACACATTTTTTCGCCACTATAAATACTTCTATAAATAGTGGCCGTGCTCTCAAAGTAGGTCTGAGCAGAACAGATCAGGTGAGAAGTCACAGCACTACCACATGTGACCAGCTGTAATCAGCTCCCTAATGAGACCTACAAGAGTTTGAAACTCACGTCCACAGATGCTATAGGAATTATTCATGAGAAAAAAAAATACTGGAGAGCAAAGACCTCTAACTGGGCCTTTCTTTATCTCCCTTTCCCCCATTCAACTGGGGTCCTGTCCAGTCCAATGCGGTGGGAGGGTGAAGCCTGTCAGCTATCGGGTGCTGTGGTTCTGAAATAACAAGACCCCCTTTTGTCCAAACAGCATCAGGGCCAAGAGAGAGCGAGCGAGAGAGAGAGTCACCGCCATGCAGTTTCACAACTGCCGCCTCGCCGCCCCCTACACCCACCCGAGAGGCTCTCAGTGTCGGCCTGGGATGTTTGCTCTCCCTCTCCACCAGACAGGATATAATGCTTTCCACATGTGGGAGAAAAAAGGGAGGGAATGGAGGGTGGAGGAGAGAAAAAAGGGGGTAGAGGGAGGACTGTGGAAAAGCGGGCGGGGTCAGACAAGAGCCATGAAGAGAAGGAGAAGATAGCAGAACTGTGGTTTGATAACAGCTTCTCAAAGCCAAATCCAGACTTCTTGTTTATTTGAAGCTACGTCTATGTACATTCTTGAAGATCTATCTGTACTTGACCTTTAAATTGATGGCTGGTAATAAAGAAGAGCAGTAAAATCTGAGAGGAGAGAGATACAAATGATTAATCATAACCGATATGACCACTGGCATAGATCCCATATACATTTGGTCGATGCAGCCACACAGCTTTGCCTCTATAAAAAATATTTGGTACTTCCTTTTCTTTATCTATCCCCTTTTCCATACATTTGCAAAAATAGATTTAAAACACTACTCTGCAGCCAACTCTTAAAAAGAAAACTGGGATTTAAGTTTAAAAACTGAGTCAAATCGACATAACAGGAGGCGTTTCACCCTCTTGTGTACTTCCAGCATGTCGTGTGTTGCCCTAATTTAGCTCTCCTGCAAGACAAAAGATGGTAATGAACCAGCAGAACTGTGGCTTGGCGACAGTCTGAAAATGAGGCATTGTGACTCAAATGAGAGACATAATCTTGCAGCTTAGCGAGAGCAAATGAGGTTTCCGCCTTCCCCTTTCTTCTCTGGGTGTTAAGAAACAATGAGTGTTGTGGGCACTCATCATCAAACAGTCTTAACTGAGGCTAGAAAAGGAGAGCGAAGGACGGGATAACACCAATACGTTAGCTTGCATAGTGTGATATAATTAATCTTAGTGCCGTATATAGTGTGCGTGTCTATGAGAGCATGTAGAGGGCATGTGGTACAGGGCATGGGGGTGCAGGTTGTTTTCTCCACACGAGGCCTCTTTGATGTCGAAGCAGTCGAGTCATTAAAACGAGGCTGCAGGCCACAGTAACCGTGCGCTAATCAGACCTGACTAATTAGAAATACTGAAACTCAGTTCTTGATGGCGGCACTCCTAATTTTTTAATGAGGATTTACACAACCTGGTCAGCACTATGGCACACTCAGGATGGACCAGAATTTTACGTTGTGGGCTATATGCTTCACGGCTAATGAGATATCAGACGCCACATGGACTTTCTCCCCGCGCATTTTGGATCCAAGCCCGAGAGCAGCAGCTCTTTCAGTGTGTCGCAGCAGCAGCGCCAAGCCGGCAGTGCATTATGGGAGTAGCATCTTGCTGTTAAAGTGGAGCCAATGTGAAAACTTTCCAAAGACAGATCAAAGCCGCATACCTGAGCGCCTCCATTAAGCTGATAAAATCTAGCGAGCGAAGTGGGACGAAAAAACAAAACCTCACACGTCGCCTTCAAGTATGTCCGACGCAGGAATGTGCGATAATGAGAAAATTCTGTGCTTAACAGGCACTTCGAATGTTGCTGCATATCAAGAAGTCCATAAATTATGGTGTTCGGTTCACACAACGTGATGAGGAGCCAAAGGATGAATGCGGTTGAATCGTCATGCGCTGTGTGCAGCCGTGCACTCTGGGTCATCGATGGTGTGTAAATCTTGCGAATAACTGGGGAGAGCAGCAATTAGTTGAGAGAACTGTGCTCATTTCATATGACCAACTTCACATCAAGGATGCTTGTAAAGGACTGTGAGGATTGAGGGGTCGGAGAGTTCAAACTAAAAAAGAACCTCTGCTGCAAATCAGGGTTGGCTAATGTCTACTACACTTGCCTTAAACTATTACTTTGGATGTACAGTTGGGTCATGTTCACAACGGATATTGACACTGACATTTCGCTTTGGGCTGAATCCCAAAAAGCACCGCTCCAAGTTTGCTGCCCCTCGCACAAGAACAGGACTGGTATTTTATCGCAAAATAAATTTAAAAAACTCGACTTCCAATCAGATGACAAACAAGGTTACCGAGGCAAACAGGCGGCACAGCGGTGGAAACTAAACAAGCGTCTCGCAACCATTTAACCTCTGCGCTGGGCTTCAGCCATCTCAGGGCCCGATGCCAGCCTGCCTGCAGCCTCTGGCACCACGAGTCCCAGTCATACCCTGGTGGAGCACCCTGCCAAGGCCAAAACTTTGCACTGACCCCTTAGTGAAGTCAAAAACATCAGAGAGAGGGTGCAAAGAACTGAGACTGATAAACTGCAAGTAGAGGGGCAAAGGGCTCATCGCCGCGCACCAATAAATTCAGAAACTTTGATATGTGCTTCCTTCCAGCAGAGGCCTGCTCTCAGCCAAGTGAGAGGATGTTCAGATGGGGCGCCTGCACTGTCTGCACAAAGTACCCTGGATTATCTTCACATTCCTGTGCCGTGGACTCATTTCTAAGGGTTTTACTTGCAGTTTACAAGCATCCGCACAAGTACATAAGAGCAACTCGACAGACAAACTGGTACAAGTCCATACTAAAAAGAATAAAAGGAATTTTAAAAAAATAAAATCGGAGAGGATAAAGTGAAAGAAGTATATGGATTGTAAAAAAAATGGCCACAACAAATACAATGTGTGTCTTTTGGTCTGAGGCAGGTGATTGTGAAGGAGCAGTAGGGAGAAAAAAGCAGACAAAAAGAAGAAGAGATAGGAGGGACGTGGAAGAGATAAAGAAGAGTACAGACATGGGATAGAGTGGAGGAGAAGAAAATCTCCCGGGGTGGTCTCCTTCTCGGGTTTCTGAGCGCGATGTGAGATCATGTCTGGCCACTGTTAGAAGGTCTCTGTACAGACAGGGCGCTTTGTTCTACTTCATGTACTCTTAGGGCAGTTACATGCAGTGATTAATAGAGGCACGGGTCGCTCTGGTGACAAGCCCAAAGCTACATGTGATACTGGTTTTTGCCTTTGCCGAGCCAAAAACCAATGCAGCCTGGTCCTGCTGAGCATCATGTTTACACCTCTAACCTTGAATTAACCGTTAACAGCAGTCTGTTGTGTGTGGCAGTTCTACTATGCCAGTTTATTTGGTAGGCCTTTGATAGAACTAACGCAGTCTCACCCTTTGGCGACACGACCGCTTAAAAGGTGGGTTGAGTTGATTGTGGGGAAAGACGGTTGACTGTTGAGTCTCATTCCGGGGTGGTCGACTAAACGATCAACTATTTTCTCTGCAATCGTACAGCCCACCTTTAACATTTGAGGACCATTTGTGGCGTGGCTGCAACCCAATCCTACCAGTCCAATCAAGGAAAATGGATGCAACAGGCTTGAGAGCACTGCTGGGCACTAAACTGTACTTCTACTACGTGAACTAAATTGGTACCACTGTTCACATTAAATCAGCTGGTGTCAAATTGCAGTACCTGGGAGAGCGACACGTCACCTGCAACAAGCCCCAGTGAGTCAGGGCGACCCTCACTGCAATATTTGTAAAATATTTGCTAAATACAAAGCTGACCAAGGCAACATGTGGCCAAATATTAAATACATCTAATAAGCCAATGAGTGAATTCTGATTGATGAGCCTGAAAGCAAGAGCCCTCGACGGGCCGCAGCTGGCATTAGTAAACTGGCAGTCAGTGCTCTGCTCACTGTTGAAGAGTTGAACCCTCCAACATGAACAATGAGGCATCAACATCTTCATCTTTATGTAATTAGCTAGTTGGAAACACTGTTGTTGAGTTTTTTTCCATTGTTTTGATAGACGTTATCCTCACGTTATCCTGGCTGCATCTGTATTCTGAAATTGCTAACCAACATGGTCTTTGGTTCATTTAAATGGTGTTTCAGCTTCTTTGGCCGATATATGGCAGTAAAACAGTTTCTCCAGCTGCATCCACATCTTCAAAGGAAGGTCATTAAGTATCTAGAGTGTTTTTTTGGGGGGGAAAAAAACAACCTGTTCCAAACGCTTGTGTGATTTGATTGTAAGTGTCCAGAAAAACCCAAAGAAACCGCTTGTATTTGGGGATATTATGGGATTTACCCAGATGCCAAAAGGTTGAGCTTGATGATTTCACACAAGCTGCAGGATGTAAAACGCGAGTGCCTGTGAAGGACATGCAGATTCTGAATAATTATCTTGAGCGTAGAGTAATGCATGCCGCAGCTTAACACAGCACAGCACCAATCTTTATGACACGAGATGATTAACTGGATGCAGGATTTGTGTTGGCTACTCGATGTGCTGAGGGAGGCAACCTGGGAGCTGTGGTGAGGAAGGAAAACATCGGCCCCATGCTTGACTAAATTACGGATATACAAGCACATTTATGCGCAGTCATATTGACTCACATAAAAATGACCAACTCGCCAAAATGCATCATGCATCTACGGGCAAATAACAGCTCTTAACGTGACACTCCAAAAACTTCTTCATTCTAAATTTCACATCTGTCTGGTCTACACACAGCTGCACACACACATGCGCAGACACAGGCGAATTAAAGGGAGGACAGTTTATGAGTTGTGACCCTGACTTGCGGCAGGAAACCACGATGCCAAAGTACACACATAAAATACACGCATACACACAAATCTCCTTTTTCTCGGCGCTATCGTGACAGGGGGTAATGCCCGAGCACAATCCGTATCAGAGGGCTGTCTCACAAGTCAGCAGAACGTCCACAAGCACAAAGAGAAGTGAGAGAGTAAATAAAGAACGAAGGAAAAGAGGAAACACAATGACAGATATTTACCTATCAAAAAAATTGATGCTGATGGAAACGGCAACGGTAAAAACTAGCACGCTTGGAGACATGTTTGATAAAAGCAGAGTCGGATGATGTTTGTGTGGCGGTATTAAAAGAGGGGGGAGAGAAATACAAACAAAGACAGATTATAAATGTCCACCTGTTGGTTTTGGCTCCGGCGAGGCACGGTCAGCCAGCACTCACACCTTGAGCTTTTGCAGACAAGGACAGAAAGGCTTTCAGATAAACGTCTGTTCAACGATTCGATCTCAGACTGCTAATTCATGCAGAAAAAGATTGGATGAAATTATTGCTACCCTGGGCTGCAAGTGGGACACACACACACACAAACAGAAACATCTACTTTATCGCCAGTGCAGGTGTTTCCATCCGTCGCAAACAAATACAGCATCAGTCAAAACACTTCACAGATTCTCCACAGAAACGGATATCTGGAAACTGCACAGGTAAGCTCTTAAACAGCCCTTTTCATATCCAAGGAATCATTTTAACTTTACCACACGGTATGTAAAATCTCCCACTAGGGTTTTCACAATCACAGTAACAACAACAAAGTTTGATGACCTAGTGTAATAGTGTGGGATCATGGGAGTTGCTGTCATTATTGTTTAACAACCAATGAAAATAAATAAGCCTTCTCCATCATGAATGAGCTACACTACAGAGTGGCCAGTGAGCTAGTTAGCTGACTTCCTTCCTCGTAAAGGGAGGAAGAGGAGACGCGACGCCGTTGACGGGCAAACCAAACGTAGCGCACCGTTGCCTTCAATCAAAATGATGTTTGTTTGGGTTTAAACATTGTGGGAAACATTCGGGATGACGTAAGTAGGCTAGGTCATGGTCAAGTCGTTGCTTTAGGATTTAATGTGGAAATATATGCCTTTTAATTCTGCAATAAAATCCAGGATTTACAGTTTTTTACGCTGACAAGCTTTAAAGTTAAACCCGATGTGCTGGTCAGTTTTCAAAACCAAAAAATGAGCTAACTAGCATTCATTCTAAATTTAGCCTTGGTGGCTAGCAGCTAACTGAACAGAAAAGATTCATCACCCGGGCTGAATCTAAACTGCTGTCTAGAAATTCTGCGACTGTTATATTGCATGAACTTAAGAATAAAGCTGTTATTTTTGAATAAAGCCAGAGATTTTCCATCACACCTTCATCGCAGGAGGCTAGGAGAACATCCACGCTGACTCAGTGCGTTCGGGCTGTGGTTTGCAAGGGGAAGCCCCATAAATACACTCGTGTCACTTGTTCATTTTTTTCCACCCTCACACCTCTTGTGGGCTGACACGGTTCTATACACAAGTCTGCTAGAAGGATTTCTTTAAATTTATAGCCACATTTCAGCTTAGCTCGAAGTTACACTGGGAAGTGACATATGGTAAAAACAAATCCCCGGGGGAAGGGTGGAGCCTTGCGAGTGACTGCCAGCGAGAGCTACTACAGCCCTGAAGGCAAACAAGCGATCTTCCCCCTGCTAGGAAAAACTTGTGCGCGCTGGACCGGCTGAGTGAAGACAAACTGAAGCCACTGGCAGATTTTGAGGTTTCTTGTCGAGTACGAAATGTGCTCATTACAACCTAAAAACACGACCTTTTCCGAGCACACTGTGCATGGTAACTTGCAGAGACATTAATTAGATGGCGTTTCGGGGTGCATTATGCAGCGTGCACACATCAAGTTTACAGAAAAAGAAGGAGCCAGATGTTTTGATGGTTTTTAGAATTCCCTGAGTAATAAGTGTCATTCTCCCTCCCTCATTAAAGCTATGACATGAAGTCCAGGGTGTAAGAGGGCACAGAACCGCAAGCGGCGTCAGTACTGGAACAGCTTTTGAGTGAAAATATTCAATAAAAAGTGGCCTAAATGTATAACAAATTACAATTAATTGCCGTGTTTGCACAGGGACTCAAATCCCAGGCATTTCATTCCTATCTGCAAATCTCATATATGCAAAAATATGTAGAAAAAATACATTGTTTGCCATCATTAGCGATCGCGAACGCCGGGCACACACATACGCACAACAGCGCCTGTGTTCCACCAGCGTGTCAAGCGGAGCTCTTAGACAGCAGGCAGGCCTATAGGGGGTGTCGCCTGAATATGCATCAGGTTTCTTCCCTGTGCTGTCTAAACATCGGAAACCTCTCCCATTCAGATTCATGAGTCGATCATCGCTGTGTGCAGAAGCTCAAGTGTGAGCACTTTCAAAAGAGACAGAGACGGGGGAGGGAGAGAGTTCCCCAAGGACATTCACAAGTTTGTGGTATGTAAATGATGAGCGGCTCCGCTGCTGTGGATACGGGGAGAGGGAGAGTACTGACGCTGTTTTTAGGTGTGCAGGAGACGTATGACAGCGCCTGTCAGAGCAGAATCTTCCAGAAACGGTCAATCAAACGACCTGGTTTGGGACCTCATTAAATGCTTGATAATACTCCTATTGTGCAAATTCTAAATGTGTCTCATTTTCTATATTGATACAATTTATATTAATAGCATTATCCAGCTCCTTATTTTGTCATGAAGTGAAATGTCTTGGTGTACTGACAATCAAAACTTAGTAGCAAGCATGGCAACAATAACACATACATTTTGGACAGTGTGCATTGTGATTTGATTTTATTTCAATTAAATGTGCAGCCTAAGTCAGTTCTGATGGATTTTAACAAAGAAACCACTCACAGATACAATCAGAATGGCTTTATAAATATTCAGTAAATGAATGCACTTCATCACATGGCTGCAAAACTCCTGTACAGCTCACACTACCAGGCCTGATCTTTGATTTGTAACATTTCCTGCAGTGGATGCAGAAGACTCAACACAATCACTGCCACCTATCACCTCATGATCTCCAGTCCATCATCATATCACTCAACCATATTCAAAGGAATGAAAAACAACTCACTACTACCCGTACACACACACCCACACCGATGAGCGCAACACAAAACACAAACACACTCACAGGTCCGTGTTCCCACAGAGCTCAGTGTCAGTTCGAGAGCCCTTTCACACACGGACTGTGTAACACTCAAGGATTAACGCTCCTGAAGAAGGTAAGAGATCCGACTTGTTCACCATCAACTGAACTTCTCGATCACACAGAGCAGGTCTGAGGCTGCTGCACGCTTCACTTAAAGGATTGTTCGGAGAGAGAGACAGTCTCAGATAACACCAGATACAGCAGTACAATCGTTATTTCAAATTGAGCACCTTTTCATGAGGTGACCAATGCTCGCTGTGCTTTCGTGATAATTAGAGAATTATTGTCTGAACACATGCAGCTCACCGAGGACTTCCTCCCTGAGCAACTCACAGTTTTTACTTTGCGATGCAGCAGTGAAATAAAAAAAAAGGATGTGGTTGGATGGGATGTGTTTTTGGTTTTTTTTGCAGAGAAGTGTCCAAAAATGTCTGTAAATAGCACAGATGTAATGGTTGTCTAACAAAAATAGTGACATCCTCAGCGATGTGTCTCTACCTTCACTCACAAGACCCCCCCCAACAAAAAAAAAAAAAATTGTTGAAGTTTTGATGCAGTCTGCTGCCAGAACACATTTCCTGCATTTCTTCACTGTAACATTTATCCACATATGAATTAGCAAGTTCCATAAAATGTCAAACGGGAAGACGGGATTTGTTCCTCCTGTTCAGCTGCCAAGAGATACCAGCAGAAACCCCAGCTGGCTGACAGTGCTAACACCAGGACTAGACAGACCGAGAAAAAGCTGGCATGGCACCAGGCAGCCAAACCTGGCAACGAGCAGGGCTTCTGGAGAGAAAAGAGAAAAAAAAAAGTCTTGGAGATAGAAGTTTGGAAGGAGGGGAGACGATGGACGAGACTGGATAAATTGAGGAATTGAGTTTTCTTTTAGAAAAACTTAACTTTGCAAATAAATGCTTATGTCATGAGACGGACCAGCTTGCTGTACAATTGGCTGAACATGAGACCTCTCAGCTGGACCACTAGGACTGATTTCAGTCTGCACGGGCACACCACAGACTGACAGTGGGGTTTCTTTTGGACCAGGGACAGGAGGATGAAACCGGTGCCACTGCCAGAAACATTAAAAAACACATGACGTCCGTGGTGTTGGAGAATTTTCCGTGCAAAATCCGCAATTAAATAATTTGATTTAAGGGACAGACACAAAGGATTAATTGCCGTCGGTCTCCGCAGGGAGCCCAGCCTGTGAACAAACACAGAGGACAGACAATCCGATCTGCCTATTCAACCCAACAATCGGTCGTTTTTGGTTTTTTTCTTAGTTTAGCTGTGAAATTAAACCATTAAGAGGACCTGCCCACTCAGAGAGGAAGCATCATGAGAATACTGGCAGAGGACAGAAACCAGAAGACAATGTGCAGCGAGATGAATTCAAGATGGCCCCTACACAACAAGAGCAATATGTTTTTATGAGTCTGGGCCCCGGCGTGACACATTATGATTATCATTTGGGCACCGAGCTGAATACATTAAAGAACTAAGGACTCGGTTATCATATAACCTAAATGAGCTCTCTTCCCTGCTGGGCTGACATTCCGATGGAGAGGAACTGTCTTGAGTCAGAAGCCGCCGTGCTCACGCACTCGAGGGTGACGCAGTGCAACAGTTTGCTCATTTCTCTGCATTGAAATAATTATATTGAAATGCCGCAGAAGTTCTGAATCAACCAAGATTGAAAGCAGAGCGTCTGAGAGAGGATTTCTTCCCCGCAGCTCATTTTTTCCTGGCTGTATTCTTTTGTGATCTGGAGTCACGTTGGCATGCCAGCAGGAGGGAAACATCCATTTCGGCGTTAAAGCACCAAAAACCTGTTCGTCTTCCATTACCTGTGAGTCAGTCCAGATCAAATAAGCCAGTCGCTCGGAAAACACATAACTGAGCTCGGAGACACTGATAGCTAAACACAGCTGCAGCCGCTCTGAACACATAGCTTCAAACGAGTCTTGTTTATGTGAGGTGTAGGGTGTGTGTGTGTGTGTGTGTGTGTGTGTGTGCGTGCGGCACGCCGGTCGAGGTACAGATAGTGTTAGACCGTGACTTCAGGTGTTTACATGTGTTTGGAACACTGGAAGTGTCTGACGCAGTCTACCCGTTTCTCATCTCCACACTCAAAGCCCTGAAACTCTTCCCTGCCTCCTAATTAGCGAGCTACATCACATTTTCCACCTTGCCATTTTCTCTGCGAGAATATAAAAAAAAAAAACACACACACACGAAAAAAAAAAAAACCCCTCTGCACTTCTTTTCATCTTCCGACTGGCCTTGTCTTATGGAGACGGGAGCAAGAAAAGTTCAACTCATTAGCCCAGGTCACTTCCTGACTTTTCTTCAAAAGGCAGCGGAGACAAAAGGCACAGGACAGCCTCACATGCCAACACCCACAGACACAGTTACAGCGAGAGACGGGAGCGGGGAAGATGAGAAGATGGTGGAGAAGATGGAAAGGGCAGAGCAGGAAGTGTCGTGCGGACAGCGTCTCGTCAGGCTGAGGAGAGGACCTCGAGCTACAGAAGGAATCTACATCTACGTTCTTTTAATATTATATCACACAGTATTCAGTCAAAAAGGATGTGAGCGACAGAACTCACAACGCCAGGCTAGCTGTGTCCCACTGCTCACAGTCTCTGCGCTAATCTATGGTAATCACCTCCAGGCTTCAGCTCCATGTTTTACCCTTTCACACTTGACAATAACCCCCCATTAGCAGCAGAGATCAGGCTTTTGTCTTCAACAAGGTAAATACCCAGGTGAAATGACTCTGGCTTCAGCTCAGACCGGCAGTGATGGGACCTGACACCCGGGTGGACATGTTAATACAATAACAGTAACAGAAGATGACTTGATTTGGTGGCAGCCAACAATAAGAGAACCCATAATTTCACATTTCTATATTTCGAAAAAGGAGTTTGTGACCAAATTAAAAGTGCTTTTAGTCGATTTATAGTCTATAATTTTACTGATACCAATCTTTAACTGATCATATAATATCCCAGCTATATCCGTCATGCATTGCATCCCTATTTGACAAAAGGCTGAGGTAAAAAGACATAAAAACAAGTCATCACTGTCATTTTTGCAGGCCGCCATGCTATTTTCTTAAGTTTCCTGTTTTCCGGTGCGTTCGTGTTGTCAGAGTTTAGAGAGCGTTTAAAAAAAACCTGCATTTACAAGGTAATTTTGGTGTGTAAAGAGGAGACATGTGTTGTCAATCTTCCCATCTCACTCTTAGCAAGAAAGCAAATGGCAAACTGCTGCCTTCAGTTCTTCACCGTCATTACTTTAACATCCTTCGTCCTTATAAAGTTCATATACAATAAAAGTGAATCCACAATTACTAATGTACCCATTAGTAAGGATTTACGCGTTTCACCCGAGAGCCCTCGAATGTTTCTGATAAACATTTGCAAACCTACGCTTTCTGGCCTATAAGACAAAATGTTGACTACATAACCGGCTGCAGCTCTACATCTGTGTTCGAGGGTGCCGAGTTCAAAGCTTGCCTCCTGCTTCTAATTTGGGGCACCAATGTTCTCCCTGGGTTTTGAGACAATAATCCACAATTCAGAGTGCGTGTAAAGTACTGCAAAGCATCAGGGGATGTTTCCATGCAAATAAGCCTGTCGATTAAAGGTGCACTATGTAGTTTTGGGGAAGAAAAATCTTAACCAGAGGAGAGCGATCTTCACTGATAAACAAATAAACAAACTGACCTTAAAGAACAACATTGTTTCATAGGTTTTACTTTGTTCACATGTGGCGGACCCTGCCACATGTCCAGCTTCAAACAGTGTTCTTGGGACCTTATCTTCCGCTGAGAACAACTTTTTTATTAACTTATGGAAAAGATAAACTTAGGTTTGTTTTTCACCTCATCAAAATTCCGAGCTTGAATTTATCCTGCAAAAACTACATAGTGCACCTTTAAACACAAAATCTCAATAGCGATTGAAGGGACATAACAACAGTGACCATGTATGCTTTGTTAATCATCACTGACTGCACCATTAACTTGCAGAGGTCATAACATATATGAATGGCCGTGAGGAGAGTTAGACTAACTGAGCCGACCCCCATGACCCCGTGACCCCTAGTCATACAGTTCCTCACCATGAGAGAGCGATGCAAACGGCAGTGATGGTGTCTGTGTCAGTGAGACGCTTCTTTGGCTGCCATCACTCACAATGTTTCTTCAAGGCTTCTTTTATACCCACCATCAGCATCTGTTTTAGCATTTTGCACTCTTAACAGTGCTCTGCCTCGAGGAAGAACCCCAAAGCCCACCACTTCATATTCACAGTCGGGTAAAAAAATGCGACTATTAAAAACAAAAACTGTGCAGACAGCCATACAGAAATGGATGGAATCTGAGACGACTTGGGAAACACTGCCTCTCCACAACTGTGAAGTTTGGGTTTACGGCGAGTTTATGTATGCAGCACAGAGTCCTGAGAGAGAGAGGCATCAACACAGAGAGAGAGAGAGAGAGAAAAAGAGGGAGAGAGCAAGAAAAGAGGCATGAAAAACAGTCTGATCTGCTTCTCCACAGTAGAAGCTCCAACTCTCTCCTCATCGAGAATGCAAAGCCTCTTCTGCAGGAGTGTGTGTGTGTGTGCGTGTGTGCGTGTGTGTGTGTGTGTGTGTGTGTGTGTGTATGCATTGCGAGGGGGGATGGGGCCCTCACAAATGCATGCTGTCTAGGGGGAGGGAACCGGTCCCTCTACTCCCCTTGCCCTCCCAATCGGGTATTTTGCTTGCTGCCCCCTTGCCTTCACCAGAAGCCCCCGCCCCCTTCCTTTCCCCCCTCTTTCTCTCTTTTCAGGGAGAGTTCATTTTGAGCCTTGCCCATTGTGGCGAGTGAAGGGACTGACTTGCTAAGGGGTGGCCTGGGGTCCCTTGGCTCACACTGCCAGGTCAGCCCTGTTGGAGCTAACTGAGTAACACTGGCAGGAATCTGGAGAAGAAAAACACAAAGCCTGGATCACCGGTGAAGATCCTTCTCTCTTTCTCCCTCTCTCTCTTTCTCTCTCTCTCTCATTGAGCACATTTGTTATCGCTGTGTGTGTGTGCGTGCGTGCGTGCGTGCGTGCGTGCGTGCGTGCGTGCGTGCGTGCGTGCGTGTGAGAAGGGACCAGGCAGCCGGGGTGACAGTGTATGGGAGATAAAGAGTGAGAGAGGCAATAAAGAAAGGGGGAATCATTAAAAAAAAGTGAGAATGAGCTGATTAAACACTGCCAGTTAATTAGCACTCCTGTTTAATAAGCAGAGGAAAGCGTTAGCGACTTTCACTGAAAAACCTGGAGGGCCTGGCTGCGCACATCTCAGTTCAATCCACAGCACATTAGCGTTGTTCGGCAGAGAGGAAATTAACCGAAAACTGTTTTGATAACTGATATCTCACTGAGTCCATTATTTTACTCAAAATATCTGCGGTAAGGATGATCTGCTTTTCATTTGTTTTATGACATGAAAATGAAGTGAATATCTTTGGGTTTAATGGCAATATGTGACAGGTTTAAACATTTTCTTCAGGTACCAATAATGTTGCATGATGGGGGCTGCAAGAAACCAGGGACAGACCGATTCAGCATTTTCTTGATTACCAGTATCTGTGTTTCTTGTGCGTGATTGCTGATTTAAAAAAAAAAATTTTCTAAGTGTTGCTCTGGCTCCAATGCAGCGTCCTTTGTCTATCTGTAGTTGCTCAATGTCCAGCCCACAACTCTATCTGATTGGCCACACATCACAAGCAACAGCCAATCAACACTTAATTATTTTAAACCTGCAAAATAACTTATGTAAACTTGCGTATACATTTAAAAATAAATGTAGTGGAGTGGAAGTATAAAGTGGCAGAAAATGGGAATACTGAAAGTACATCAAAATTGTAAACATGTAGGCACATTCCATCACCGTTCGATCGAAATTTTGGTACAATTTTTTAAATTTTCATTGCAAATGTGTAATGGTTCCAAATATTATTAGTCTCCTGCATTACTTATAATCAATAGTTAGTCTATGAAATATTAAAAAAATACATAAAAATAATGTGAAAGTGCCCTCAGAGCCCCAAATGATTTCTTTAAAATGTCTTTTTCTTTGGTCTCATCTAGCCTTTGATGACTCAAAACATGCTAAATCAGCAAATACTTGATAAGTGATAAGAAATTAACTTAAAATGTATTACTGGCTGCTCCTTAATCATGAGCCGGTGCACTTAAATAGGTGGGCGCACAAATAGCAGTCTTGTCAGTATTTAACATCTTGGCTTGATTCATCTACCGTATTTTCACAACCATAAGGCGCACCTAAACGTCTCAAATTTTCTCCAAAATGTGCGGCGCGCCCTATAGTGCAGTGCGCCTAATGTGTTGTTTTTTTGTAAGGCGGATTACATGAGAACGTTGAAGGGTGAAGTGTGAAGTGTGGGCGTTATTGTTGTTGTTGTAAGGCGGACGTAACAGAGGACTAGATGAGAACGTTGTGCCGGTATGTGCATCATTGTTTTGGCAACCCCCGCCTTATGTATTTGTTAAATACAGAAAAAGCACCCGTAACTGAAACCGCGCCCTATGGTCGTGAAAATACGGTAATCAAATAACCTTTTCAGCTCTATAATGAAGCACGACAAAATACACAGACACGTGAATGTACATATGCACGCCTGGCATCATGATGGGCATCTCAGGTCAAACTGACAACCAAAGGATGTTTGCAACCGGAAAAATATGTTATTTCTCCCTGATCTGACCGCATTTAATGACAGATAGCAGCCACGGAAATCGTGGTCTAGATTCTTAACGGGAGCTTAGCCATCACAGGGCATGTCAAAACTGGATACAAGTGAGGAGAGAGCGAGAGAAGGCAGACAAAAAAAAAGGCCAAGGCCGAGGACGCTGCAAATCACTGCAGAACCGATTTTCAGCCAAGGCCGAAGAGAGAGAGAAAGAGAGAGGCCCTCTTCAACTAGGAGATGCGGGAAACAGATCAAAAAGCGGTCAGATAAATGATCTGGCCGCGACAGTACAGACAGATTTAAACCACAACAGCTGGTGCAGAGGGGGAAGAACATCAGTTTTCTGCTCCGTCCTGACCGCAGTCCAGCAGGAGCCAAGAGACGGTGCACTAGGCTGTACTTAGACAGGCAGGCAAAAAAAATTAAAGGGATCTGATTGAAATGAATGGGAGTCTGGGAGTCGTGTTGTCCAGAATCTCAAGGGGGTGTGGGGGGGAGAAAACACGTCCCTGAAAATATTTTTTTTTCCTCTCCGGATCTTTCCTCCAGCAGGCTTCAAAGCACAGATGAAGATATGGAAGTGGGCTGCAGGTAGTTTCAGATCAAGATGAAGCCAGACTCCGAATGATGATACATGATGTCTGTCTGCGTCTCTGTGGAGGTGGATTGGCAGCTGCTCAACATGTTCATGGCCGGGTCAAAAGACAGAATGGGACCCTTTATAAAATGAACTGTGACTTGTGACCAGAAAACCGGACATTAGATACATCATAAGAAAAAAAATCAAGTTCTGATGCCCTAACTGTAACTTCTGTTGTTGTCAATTAGGATTAAGCCTTTAAAATTAGGGGCTGGGTGGTGTGGCCAAAGACCAAATTGCAATGTTGGGTTGATCTGTGAACTTCTCACATGCTTTCTTCGAGAAACTACAACACTGACACATCTGTCTGCGTCCCCCTGGATGAATTCAAACATCTGAGGTTGACGGCTACATGAGGTTGTTTTCCTTGAATCCAGAAGCAACACGGTTTTCCGCCTAACAGCCGAACTTAAATCCCAGTTTTGTCCGACATGTCTGGGGACTTCATGGTTTCTGATATGTGTTCGGCGTGGAGGTTGGAGACAGTTTGAAGTCGAGCAGTTGGAAACAAGGGGCGCCAGAGCCTCTCGGTGCTTGGACTCGGGCCAAGACATACAAACGGCTCCACGTTTAATGAAAACGTGGCCGGCCTGCTCTGTTCTCCCCTGCATTGTGACGGGATGATAAAGGTAAAAGTTGACAGAACTAGGTTGTTTCCCGGGTTTTGGACAAGCCAAGAATTTTGAAGACTGATGTCCAAGTCATTCCAAGTTTTAAAACAGTGCAGATGTCCCCGCGGGGTTTGTGCAGCTGCTGGCAGAGAGCCTCGTCTCTCCATGAAAATTGGACTCAAGAAATACAATTCCTCATTTTAATGAATCAGTTTGAATTCTGAACGATAGAAACATCATTTAGTTGGGAATAAGGTCATGTATACCCAACAGCTTATCACACCAGCTACCATGTTCATCTCCAATTAGGATGTAACCACATCATACTAGAACACACACACAAGCAGAACAAAGTAACTTGGAGTGATAAAGTATTCATGTATCAGCATTAACTTGGGAACATGACTCCAAAAAAAAAAAAAAAAAGGAAAAGAAACACTCCCTGCAATAACAGTTTGGGGGGGAAAAAGCGACAGTCAAAATGGAAAACGAAGACAGGAGCAGATAGTTCAGCTGAGCCTCGAAGGCTCATAAACCGCTGAGGCACATCGCGATTTATGGTCGGGGGGCGGGGGGGGGGACGAGGAATTGTGCTGTGCAGTGCAGTGCAAGTCTGACTAATGCAAAGCACCTGTTGCTCTGACAACCTGGACATCCCACACAGGAGAGAGAGAGATGGGGTGGGGGGGTGGGGGGCTCAGACAAATGGTGACAGAGGAAGAGAAGAAAATTCCTACAGCTTCCAAAAAACCTGGCAGACGTTTATGTGAGTGGGGCGAGACAACACGAGAGCTGGAGGTAAATCACATCAACCAGCCTCGTCTTGTGTATGACAATGTAAAATCCATTTACACGTTGTTAAATCAAAACCACTTAAAATTTGGGGGGTTTATTTCCTTTCAGCAAAGGGGCTAAAAACCAAAACGCATCCTGCCCAGCAAACAGCCGACATGAAAAGGTGAACAATTAGCTGATGAATTTTGAATGTTCATTATTGTATTTTCAACCTCTGAGCAAAAACAAGCGTGTACATGGAGCACATGCTTCCACCAAGGCCCAACAGTCCCCCTTTAATTCAATCAAGCCTTATATCAAACTCCATAGCCCCATATGCTTCTTAACATTTCTTTTTAAATCAATGAATCTATAAACATATTCAAATAAAACAAAACCCTGTCCGGATGGCACAGAGCTCGCATCTTGACTGATGCTGTGATAATCAAAACACTCATCGAGGAACCCAGATTTCAGTTCATTGCCCAGATAAAAGTGCATTTTTGTGTGAAAACTGGAGTTCAACACGTGACAAAGGGGGCCAAAATAAGAGACGATATCTATCCATCCATGTTATGTTTCCATTATTCTGTGATTTGGTACACTGGACTAACTGGCCTGAGTAGCTGGTTGTACTATGGGACCTCGGTGCCCTGAGGGGTGGGCAACAGATACAGCCCCCATCACATCCCCAACAAGACACGTGTAGGAATGTGCTTAGGGAGAGGTCTGACAGCTGAGTGTCTGTTTGTGCTTTCAAATGAGCATTATTGTGAAGAAGAATGTTCTACGTGCAATCTCCTTTAAAAGACCCCGGCTCATGCACACACTTTAAACTTTCGCACAGTTTACCATGCAGCCGACATCTACGAGCTGAGCATGGAGCGCAGCAGCACGTCCAACTGGAAGTACAGCCATTCAAACAGAATTCAGCTTGGTATTATTAATAGAAAAAAAAGAATGCGCCGGGATGGGCCTGATGCCGGCCTGCAAAACAGAGAGAAACGAGGACTCAAAGTCAAAAGAGAGAATGGATGAGGAGTAGTAATAGTCCCACATGTAGCAGAGGGCCTGTGAGGCTCTCTGTAACCTTGACTGTTTGAGCACACAGCCAGGCAGGCGATGCAGTAAGAGGCGAGGAGGCTTTGAAGCTTTACTGCAGAGAACCTAGCAGGAATTCTGATGTCCTGCTGTATATCCTCTAACCCTCCTCCTCCTCCTCCTCCTGATCTCTGCAACTCATCCAATATAAAGTGAGAAGAAACGCAGCATAAGCTAGCGAGAGACAAGAGAGGCAGAAGAGAAGCAAGCATGTGAAAAAAATTCAGGTGGAATCAAAAGCGAGTCAGAGGAGAGAGAGGATTTTGATAAATGTGAAAGAGGCCTAAATCAAAACTCCTAGTCCACGTGAAGAAACGCAACAAAGCAGGGATTGGGGCTGGTGTTGCCTTTGGACCAAGCCCAGCCCAGAAAATCACAGTCTAACGACGGCGGTGGAGCTACCCCAGTTTTTCTCTTTTCCTGCACAAACCTCCACCGCCCTCAAATTACTATCAATATTCAATCAGGGGGTCGGGGATACTGGACGAGCCGGCCTCAATAACAAACCACACTTCTCTGTGGATTAAGGCCCTTAAAAACTAACACAGTGAAATGTCTTTTGTAAATAATCACCCAATACCCTCTGAGTAACACCCAGCCGACTGGACCTCTCACACAGCGATGAGTGATCTCCTTCCGGCTTCGCCACCAGCACAAACCTACACTCGCCGGCTCAGTCCACCTTTAGGTTTTCTAGAGCGATCAAGCGTTCGTTTCTACATCTGTGGCTGGAAACGGGAGATCAGATTTCATATTTACATCCGAGGCAAAGTCCAGATAGTCGTGTAAATCCCGCTGCTGTGACGTGGAGTGGTCATTAGTTGCCTGGATCACGGAGGGCTGTCGGCTTTCACAAAAAAATGTGTGTATGACGGCTGATACATCGACATCAGAACATTTCACTCCCTAATGGTGGTATCTGTACCAGTGCGAAAAGACATGGAGCATCAGTTCTGGTAATATCAAAAGTTTTTATATAATTGACACACCAGGTACGGCGACTGGTAGTATGTATATGATGTCAAAATGACTAGCCAGGCCACCCCATATGTCGGGAAGACTGAAATATGACTCAAATGCCGATCTTAAAACTCTTATCATAATCATCATAATTACCCTGTTATTAAACCTGTCAGAAAACCAGAGCTAATAAAAAGGAGTTGTTACGCAACTGAGAAGATGGCAAAGAATTATTGGCAACAATTCTGACACTTGATTAATTGATTCAATCAGCTTCCTCATTCACAGAGCAGAGCTTCTGAGCAGCTGCCAACAGGTGCGTAAGAGACGACCAAAGGCAGACAAACATTCCTGCACATTGTTCACCTCAGCGGAGGTGAGGAATATAACTTGATAGCAACGATTCGGAACAAAGTCCTTCATCGGTTTGTTTCCTGATGAAAACATTCACCTGGTTCTGGTTTTCCTTTGTGTCATAAATGACTGGAAAATAAATCCATTTCAGTTTTGGACTGTGTAATTAATAACAATTATTAATAATAAAGCATTTCAAGACATCATTTTTGGTTCTAAGAAATTACTGGTGGGTACAACTGATGGTCTATAAACTAAACCAGGGGAATTGTAAATTAATCCATAGAGACAGTAACACTGAGCTTCAGCCCGACATCGAACTTTGCAGTCCATAGTTACAATAATCAGACCGAAATTAACTGATTTAATTCAAATACAATTATATGGCTTTAACAATATATATCTAACAAAACATCCTGTGAAAAGCTGACCTATCAACTTCAAACGTCACAGTGTACGCCCTCACGTCCCCTGACAATAAAGTAACTCAATGACAGATCGAACAAGGTTGACCCAGTGACTCAGACACACTGACAAGGGGGGCCTCAGATTACACATCTGCCGGAGAATGAAGGGTGGAGCGCAGAGGGCTAGAATTACCCTTTAAATGGAGATGCCGGGGACGCTCGCTTGATAAGAAAACCCTCAGATCTTCTCCCGCGTAAGTTTGCAGGTCGATGCCGCTGTTCCAAAAAAAAGGAAAAGACACGAACAAATGTCGGCTATGACTCCAGAAATCAGACCTAATGTGTTAGAGTCGGCACAAACTCATTTTGGGGGGGTGAATGCCTCCTTCACTGACTCAAGTGACTCAACAGACACACCTGCAGGCTGAGAGTCAGGACACATCTGAGCCTCAGAGCAGATGTCCACGCAGACAGCAAGGCCGACAGGTTCCTGCAGTCGTTTCCACGGGCAGATGCAGGCTGTTCGTACTGGATGCACATCTCTCACACTCGTTGAGAAAACCGCTCTGACAAATCCAACGAAATGTGCCGCTTCAATTAAACACACACCAGCGCCGTGCCAGGTCGGATTTTCACAGCTTGCACAACAAAGCGACGGCCTCCAAACTGTTTTCCCACGACACACGGGGATGATGCCGGATGCACATTTTTCATAAATAATCTCAACAGGCTATAAGGAATCAGAATCAGTCATTAAAAAAAGCTGTGGGAGCTAAGCAGTACCAAAGACAGAACCACACACAGTAAAAGAGAGAAATTCATTTTAAATGTATGTACCAGTATGAGCAGAAAACAAGACTAACACACTGTTGAAAAAAAATAAAAAATGAGCTAGTGCATAGACAGCAGAGACAATGATGTAAAGAGCAGGAAAAGACGGACACCGAGCACAAACTGGAGCTCGGGGAGGGATGAGCGGTGACAAAGGCGGATCCAGAGGGATCAGAGGAAGCCCTCAAAGCCGACTCCCAGAGCCGGGATGAAGGCGGCTCAGTGTGGAAGCAGAGAAGATGAAACACCATTTGGGGTCAGGGCCCCCCCGCTGCCTCGCCTCTGTGTTCAGGGCCTGTGAGCGCCTCTGCCTCTGAAGTGCTAAACAACCCCCCCACACCCACACACACACACACACCCTGCAGCACCAGGCGCTGCACCCTGCACCCTCCTGCCATTTGGTGACTCAACTCAGCCCCGCACAGACGGATACGGAAAACTAGTGATTCTGCCATGGTCACACCGTTCACCGTGTGTTTAAACTCATTTAGGGCTTCAACAAAAGTCACGACTGATTCATCTGCTGATTTTTTCCTCGATCAATCAGCTCTGATTGATCAGATTTGGTCTATGAAACAGCAGAAAATAGCGAGAGGTGCTGGTTACAGTTTCCTAAGGCTCGAGGTGACAGGTTCAAATTTATTGACCTACAGTCGAAAACGTGTGTGATCTATCAAATACAAATAATTACTCTCACAGTTAAGACGGTCGAAATAGACGTTTTATATTTTTGCTTGAAAATTTTAAAAATAGTTGTCAGTCCATTTTCTGTTGCCTGACTAACCGACTCACTGACAGATTGTTTCAGCTCTAATTCAAATATTGTCAAACACCTAGCTGATGAACCGTGTAACAGCTACAGCTCTAAAAAGGATCAATCAAGGTTTGCATAGTTTAATACAAGCAAAAAAACAAAACACAAAAATCACATCGGTTGGAGCTGCAACGTCCAATCGATTAGTTGATCGAAAGAAAAATGTATTGCCAACTATTTTTTTTTTTAATCAATTCATTTTTTCAGTCATTTTGCAAAGAAAAATATCACAAACATTTACTGTTCCGGCTTCTTAAATGGAGACATGTGCTGCTGCTTCTCTTTGTCATCTCTGACAGTAAATGTCAGCGACCATTTCTCGGTTTGTGAACTGTCGCTCAGACAAAAGGAGCAAAATTCCCCACATTCACACACTCTACAGACTGAACGATTAATCGATGTATCATGAAGAAACCCTGGATGAATCCACAGTGACAGCAGTTGTTAACTGAAGCCCTGACTCGGTTCGTCCAGGGCAGAGAATTAATCAGAGGGTATTGTTGATAACAGGGTGATCGTTCCCCTCTGCTCTGGGGACATGAGATGTGATGTGATGTGATGGGCATTTAATTAACCATCACTGAACTGATGCCACAAAAAACATCATGACAGATTAACTGATCATAAAAACAATGTTTACAGCCCTGATTCAAAACTGCTGCTGATGGACACAAGGTCTGAAACCTAAAATCTGATATCTTGTATTTGATCATGAGCAGGTTTTCAGATCAGGCCTGTGAGCTGCTTAGACATTTTGTAAAAACAGATTCAATCTTGTGATTTGATGTTCATGTTCATACTAACTGACTGTCCATCTTCATATGCAGTCTCATGACCTTGCACATGTCACGGCTTTAATGCACTGAGCTGATCTCGTTTCACTACGAGGATGAATCAGGCCAGCCCTCTGATGAGACAACACAATGAGATGTGGCTCCAGGGCTTCATCGTTGTGGGTGACAGGAACTATTCTGCTGTTTAATTGGATTTATCAGCTCGTAAATGTTTAAATGACCGATGAAAAAACACGTCTATTACAGCAGATCGGGGGATAAAGAGCTCCAGCGTGCTGATGTCCCACAGTAATGCGTCCTAACTTCACAGCGCCTGTTGTTGAGCCGCCACACGTCCAACCAAGCAGAGGACTGAAGTTGTCCTCCGCAGTCATTACTTCCAACACTTCTAACAATCCCGTCAACGCCACTTCGGCTCTTTCAACCAGGACTCGGTTGTTATATTTATTTATTTATTTTAACGCAGAGACGCCACACGGACACAGCTCCAGAACATGTCCCCCTCCCCACATCCCCCTCCACGTTTACCTGCATGGTGAAGACTCCCAGCTCCTGAGAGGACAGCTTCTTCATCTGGTCGGCCAGAACTTGCGCCTCTTCCAGGATGGAAAACTCCGTCTCGGCTCCGCAATATCCACAAGAAAGAGCCGCGCACATTAGGACGCAGCTCCACGGGAAAAAAGCCGAGAAGCCCCCGCGAGCGCGGCGGTGTGTATCCCCGAGAGCTGCGCGCGTATTCGGCGTGAAAGACGGAGGTTTGTCCCCCGGCCGCCTCGCCATGATGGCTGTGGGTCCGCGGGCTGGAGGAACGCTGGAAGTCTGAGCTGGTGGCGGAAAGGAGGAAAAAAAAACTTCAAGGGGAAACTACTTTTACAACTTTGCAGCTCGGAGTACGTGTGCCCCTGCTCTCCGGTACGAGTCTCCACTATTTCCAGCGGCGCAAACCATCGCAGCTCCGTGAAATCCCCCGAGAGAACAAAGTAGATCCATGCGCGACACGCAGCAGTTTCTCTTTTTCACTAAAAAACCTCGCCGCCGTTCCGTCCTCGGTCAGTCGCTCCAACTCCTGGAAGTCTGGCAAAGTGTGTGTGAGCCGGAGATTCACCACAATGGGGGTGAAAGTGGGAGGCGTGGAAACACAGGAGCCGTACCGGCGCCTGGATCTCCGGATCTGTGGATCAGGGTTTCGTGAGGCGTTCAACTGCTGCTGGGAAAAAAAACAAGGCGGGCATAGAGTGTCACTTAAATACACAAAAAACGTCGAGGATCGTTTTTCATGTTTCAACAACCCGTTAAGTCTTTGCTGGTGTTTGAAGCACATGTATGCATGGAATAGTTCACAGGAGTGTAGCAAGGATTTAAGAAATGCCGCAAAAATGTCCAGGTTGCCCTCAATGCACCCGTCCACTGCCTACTCTATGATTATGTTCATTACTGATTCATCTGATGACTATTTGAAAGAATAATCGATTAGGGCGTCTTCAAATCGCTTCTTTTGTCCGACCAACAGTTCAAAACCCAAAGTCACCTCATTTACTGTCATAAATGACAAAGGAAAGCAGGAAATCTTCACATTTAAGAAGCTGGAACCTCCAAATGATTGACATTTCAGCAATTAACTTATTAGGAACAGTTGTCAATTAATTTTCTTTCTATCCCCTAATATTGCAACTCAGACTCCGCCCACTTCACACATTCATGACCTGACACCAGGAAGACAGTCTCCAAAGTATTTCTAAATATTTAGATATTTCCATAATTAATTAATGATGGTAACTATATTCTGTTCCCTAACATGAAGATCTAAACAGAGCTACAAATGTTAAACACTGCCAGGAATAAAATGTTGCTGAATGATGTATTTTCTTTTTTAAGTGCTGGCTTAAAAGTTAAGTCAGTGTCATTCATACAGCTATTTTTTCAACTATTACAATCAATTGATTGTTTCAAGTACATTTTTGACGAATGAAGTCAAAGTTCTCTGACTCCAGCTTCTTTAATGTGCATACATTCTGCTCTCTTTCCTCCCTTTATGACAGTAAGCTGAATATCTTTGAGTTGTGGACAAAATAGGACCTTTGAGGACGTCCCCGCTGGCTTTGGAAAACACTGATCGACATTTTTCCCCATTTTCTGACACTTGATTGAACAAACAACTTACTGACTAATCGAGAAAATGATCCCCAAAATGAAATGAGGTGGATTGACAGTGACACCTTTTAACGATCCAAGAAAGAAAACCTCCTCCAGGACAGTTAGACATGAGATTGATATTTTAACATATGACTTTCATCACAGACATTTCATTCTTTACCATTTTGTTAGGCCTCATTTGCAATATTGCCATGTTGATTCCACTTGCCATGCATCTGAACTAAATTTCAAATCAGGGCCAAAATGCCCTCAAAGTATCCCATTAATTCCAGTCACTCAATGCTGTTTGTGTTTTCAGTTAAGTGTTTTTCATGAGGAATTACACTTTTATGAGGTGAAAGGATCATTATAGATCTTTTCTGCCAGTCTGTGTGTGGGATTCTGTTTGAGATAACAGCGACAGTAATTAAAGAAGACAGAGATTGGAGGTAAAAGTCGGCACAGGCACACGAGTAAACTGGTGACGTATGTGAGATTGTGAAATCACATCAGGTCTCTTGCAGATGTGATCGTGGTAAGACTGCATCATTTGGGTGAAGATGGAGAGCTGCACTTAGATACTCCGCTCCTCATGAATCCACTTCTTGTTTTCGTTGCAGCTTCAATTTCACTTGGCTTTGACAGAGATCAGAGGCTTGTGTATTCGGGCACATCACATCTTGATTGCAACATTAAAAGAAAAGGCCTGACAGATAACTAATTTATTAAAGAATCTTGTCATCAAGGCCCATGATGTGAGGCTTTGAAGTATAACAGCACTTCAACCCATCCAACAGCTGACCTCCAATCAGTGCTCTCTCTCTCTCTGCCTGTCTCTATACAGCCTGTTTCACTGCAGAGTGAATCTGATTTGCAGCTGCGCAACCAGCCACCTCACATATTGTAACTTTTTGGGAGATGTTCTGGTTGACCAGTGTCGCATTCAGGCACGAAATACCTGACGGCTGTTTTTCTGGAGGGAATAAACAGCTCACTTGTTTGTTTGTTTTTCCCATTTCACAAAGATCCAGATTCACTTAGTGGGCTTGTTTCAAACATCAGTTTGTTTGGGTTTTTTTGTTTATATTTGTATTTAATTCATCTGAAGACATCCTGTAGACATATAAACTTTCTGCCCATATTAAAACTCCCAGAGGAGTGAGTTGTGTGACATGTCCATGAACAACCTTAGGTTGCCGTGCACACACACAGACACACACTCTGTGGACACTATGTAAGTAAAAGTAAATTACTTACCAGTGACCGTGGTTTGAGTCTATGATTCTACATTTGGAAGTGTGAAACAAACCATCAGAAATTTCATACCTCCATACCTTACCCAAAGCAGGTGTTTTAGGCAAAATCATGGTGTTTGGCTAACCCTAACCAAGTGGGTATGGTGCCCCAATGTAGCCATAATGTAAAGTTTCAACATAAGAAGAAAGAAACAAAGAAACAAAGAAAGAAAGAAAGAAAGAAAGGTGAAGTTTGAACTAATCTGTGGTTTTGCAGAAATGTAATTTGCCATGCTTCACTCTGGTGATTGGGTTGATTTTGGCTCTAATACTGAACCAAGTGGTCACTGCAGTTATCAGATACATGTAGTGGACTAATAAGCACGATAGCTGCTTCCGAAATGTTGTTGTGTGGAAGTAAAGGCACCTCAAATTTGCACTTAAATACGATTGAATGTACTTGGTGAAAACCTATAAACCTATAAACTCGCATGTTATTATCACAGACAGTCGTGGGAAGATATAAAAGTGACTTTCCAAATGTTTATCACTGATGTCGTCGTGCTTGTGCTGGAATAACCAACCTCACCTCTGTTAGAGAGTCACTTTTCACATTGGCTGTGCGGTGATCACTTTTCATTTTCTTGCCGTCGTGATGCGTCATGTGCTGGATCATCAAAACCGTGTATATAAATATATAATTTGCATGTTTTAGTCAGTCAGTCATCCATGTTTAGTTATGGTCTTGATCACTGTGAGTACAGAGCTGCCTGCTCGCCATGATAGTTTCAAACCGGAGCCAAAACAACTTCAGTGCCTTTTAACTGAAGTGACATCTGTCAAATGAAGAGGTATTTTTGGTTTTTGGTATTTAGAGAGTTAATTCCGACCTGCCATTGTGACGTGGGCTGTAAAATTAATGTTGCAGTGGAACAAGTCACATGTGGATTTTGCATCTACGGTACCGTTCTCCTAATTTGGACATCGTCTTTCTTTTACCAAACTTCTCATTTGTTCCTTATTGTCCTCTCATGATTTTAATTCACATGGATGGCTCTGTTTGTGAAATACAAGTGTGATTGATGCAGCTGGGAAGCACTTCGCAAACCATGGATCTGCAGCAGGAGCCGTTTCCCACTCCAGACTCCTGAATGGGTCGTCTGTCCGTGTCTTTTGGCTGCAGACGCCATCAGATGTTTGCGTGGCCGTCAGACTCTTTTAGACACTTACAAACACAAGGATGTTTGTCGAGTGGTTACATGCAGTGTGTGCACAGCATACATTATCAAAAATCCCTGTTTTCTAAAGGCTGTGTCACCTTCAAGTGTCAGTTCAACAGGCAAAAGTGACATTTATTCGGCAGCCATTTTTTATTAACTGTTTGTGAAGGGAATTCATTTCCTGAATTGGTTGCAATGTTTGCAGAGGAGAATATATATAGGGATACTTGTGCAAACACTAGAAAGAATGAATACATTTGCATAATTTGAAGCAGACTAAAATAACACAAAGTGAAATTTCAATGCCCCGACTTTTTTGAATCGTGTGGTCAGCCTCTCCTCTCCACTCAGCCACAGAGGCAGCACTGACCTCATCAAAGCTCTCATGTCAGTGAAAGAATTGTTTGTGAGTTTGGAGGATTTTAAAAAACCTATTCAACTCTCTCTGCTCCACACCTGTGTGTGTGTGTGTGTGTGTGTGTGTGTGTGTGTGTGTGTGTGTGTGTGTGTGTGTGTGTAGTGCCACCACAGGTGTATTCTGTTCTCAGCACCGATGCACAGATGTTCAGAGGAAGAGGTCAGGGACAGAAGAAGACTCCACATGTGGGTTTTTTGCATCCTAAATTTCCAGTAAGAAGAGGGACTGTTTGTTGGACTTTGACTGTGATGTGATTAAAATGCAGATCATTGAATTTCCAAAGATTCACTGAAGATTTTTAAAGGTACATTCACATTAAGTGTCTGTGCAACCACTTCCTTTGTACCTGTTCAAAGTGATGCCGTGTTTCTGACACTGATGATGAATGACCAGATTGTAAACGGTGTGTGACGGTTCAGCCAAACAGGAAACACAGGTCTGAACTCCTCCATCGAACTTCAGCAGATATGAATTCAAAAACTGAAGATAAGACTGTGACCATAAAACTGATCTGTGGTGCCAGTTTATTGCCTCCCTGCCCCAACGTCATCCACCCCTTGTACCCAGACCCAGTAACATTTAGTAGTGCAGCGGCAGGTGCCTGACCCCTCACCGGCTTCCCACCAGCAAACAAACTGCGTGCTGCGAGAAGCACAACCAACCATAAGTTCCATCACTGGCAAGCTGGTTTGCCCCTGCACCACCTGAATGCCTTGTTTGAAATATTATTTAATTACTTGCCAATATTAAAATGACAATACAGATGTTTTTTTGTTTTTATGTGTTATCAGGACGTAAATGTTGATTGCACAAAATTATATCTATTAAATAAGAGACCATCTGTGTTTAGAGTGGTGGCCTATCAAACTCACTCTCACTGTGCAGTTTTGTTTGTTACCAGGCAAAACCAATTTGATGATCCAGATCCAGATGTTTACATGTCTCCGTTGTAGACTAAATGACTGAATAAACGGTTCATGTCCTGTGTACTTGTCATTTGTGTCTCAGGGAACCAGAGAACGATCCAGCTGTTTTCGTGAGAGCAGCATCAACAGTACTTGGGTAAGTGCTACAGGAGGGAAAGTTGTCTGTTACCATTTTATCTATTGTTTAAACCATACTGGTAGATTTGTCTAATAAATGACCAGTTTATGTTGGAATGAGACGACAGAGAGGGCAATCATTATCAAAATCTGCGGCTGCATTTTAACCTGGAAGGTTAATTGAAGCCTTTACTGCTGCATCCAGTGGCCACAACAACGGCGCTGATTGCACCTCATGAAAGAACTCATTGTTTGATTCCTGAAAGAGCAACACCAGGTAAATAGATCACCCCTGCGCGACACAGATTGTTGGCTTGTCAAGCCATAAAATACATCACCTTTTATGAGCTAACAGCGCTGTGGGTTCATGCCGTAAAAACCACAGCACCAGTTTGACTTGCTCTCATTGTTTTGTTTTGTTTTTTTAATTTTATCTCTTGGATCATTTTCACACTGCACACCCAGCCAAAGGAGAGCGGCGTCTGCAAAATACTGCTAATCCTGACTGGCTGTCTGACTGCTACATCTCTGTGGAGAGAGACGGCTGCTGGTTTATTCGGAGTGAAATATTTCATTACACAAGAAAGCAGGTCGGGGTCTTCATTAACAGAGAGAGAGGGATTTGTTTTACAGGATTTACCTCATTTGCATTATTTTAATTACAGCATAGACCAACAAAGCCACCTGGTTGGGGAAGATAAAGGGGGAGAAGGGGAGAAAGTGAGGCTGATTAGTCCAGAATTCTGGATTTGGTGAATATTTTAAATGAGTCCCGGGTTGAGATGCAGAGTGGGTCCGTTCAAAGCAAGACAGGAAGAGTCTTGGGGTTTCACATCTGGCAATAAAGGCGGCTCTGACTGGGAGAGATTCTTTTATTACATCTGAACAGGAAAGTTTTGGCTCAGGATCTAATAATACTTGTTACCTGAGGAGGTCGAGACTGGATTTGACGCCAAGTTCAGCGAATGAGACACAGCTTCTAAAATTAGAATGCTGTTGTGTGCGTCTGTGTGTGGGACGGAGACAACGCTGCCACTGGATTTTCTTACGCTGTGTGAATAAAAAGCTAAACTGCCTGAGCCTGGCAGTTCCCCCACTGCAATAATCAGTAAACACAGGGGTTGATAGTGCAACAGAAGCTTGTTAGATGTTCTCAACAACCCTCCTCCTGGCACAACAAAGCCCTTACATAACATGATGAAGCACGGCACACAAGGAGGATATGACAGGTAGAAGGTTATTTACAGGGGAAGAGAGAGGATGAACACAAAATCTAAATGGCTGTATGGTTTTGCTCCTGCTCAAACTTCATCTTCGGTTTTCAATGTATGTAGACTTCCCCAATGCTGTAGGAGGACAGAGATGCTCACATAGGAGGCAGTATCATTTAAATAAGGCCTGTATAAGACATGCATGCAAATCAAAATGACTTGTTTAATCACATTTTTTGACAGAGGCAACCCGTGGAAAAAAAGGAGAGGGTTGTGGGCTGGTGGGCACAGCAGGCGCAAAGGGACTGAAAAGCTGATGTAAATGTGATTTTAATGATTTAAAAACAAAAAAAAGTCTTTTTTCACATTTGGCTGGGTCAAATTTAGATAGCAAGAATCTTTCAACATTTCCATAAATATTCTTATTTGACGGCCGACACCATTCTCATGTCTGCATGTTAACCGTGAAGCTAAAGAACCAGCCTGTTATCTCTGCCAAGCATAAAAGACTGGAAGCCATCTAAAGCTGACTGATTAATGATTTATATTGCATTCGACTAGTTCTGAGGACGTTTGTGCAGTGTATAAGTGCCCTATTATTCACCTGTTTTCATGCACAGTTTCAATTTGTTCAGAAAACCATTTTTTATGCAGATTTTCGGTACATTTGGTTACATTTCCACTATATCTATGGAAACCTGACATATGATTGTTGCCTAGTAAACAGAACAAGTAAGGCAGCATAAAGTCACACATCGTTACAGTTACACGTCACCTTTTTTATTACGTATTAAACTAACACAGCCCAGACACCAGAATAAAATGTTGGCATTATATGTTTCTGCAAACTACAGATATGTCCAATTTATAAGTCTCATACATTTTATATTGACATTTCTACAATACGTGTTCCATCCTGTCCGACGAATTGACGAGCGAATGAACCTTAATATCAGGAGGAAGAAAGGACGGCAGTAGGTCTGAAATGTATTTTCCCACCGTGTTTGAGCAACAACAACGGACATTTTCAAGTAGACATCAGGACAATATCAAGCTCTGCAGCAACAGAACAGAGATGCTATGCTATGCTAATCTAAAATAAGATCATTTCTTTACTGTTGCTCTGGATTGACTGAATTTGATCTTGTAGTTGTGTTTCCTTCTATGTGTACTGCATCTTGACTACAGCCTCACAGATATCTTTGAGCATCACACCTCATGGCAGTAGAAAATAATACAAAGTGCCGCCTGTTCAGAGAATGAGTGATATTCATTGGCATGGAAATCAATCTGCTTTCATTTGGTCAGTTGACTGACTGGAGGTATGAGGTTGCATGACATTGATTCCGAGCCACTGCATGAGCGTCCTTACCGCAGCGCTCTGCCATCGCTTTCTTGCCAGCTGGTACTGGATCGGCCTCAAACCACGTAGAGGAAATGTTTTGGGTACAGCTGCTCCCAATACTCGTTGGTTTAGACAACAGCATCAGCATGTTGGGGAAAATCATCAGTCATCCTCTGTAAATGTCTTCAAAGGGAGCACAACAAGCAGAGCAATAAACCGGTCAGTCAGAGAGTGAATTCATGGACTACTGTGACGTATCTGTGGCATGTTATCTTATTCTGAGTTATCCACATGTCTGTGGTTAGCTGTTAACATAATGAACAGTCAATAATCGCTTCAATAGAACCGTTACCTGACATTATGTGACCCTAACAAGAACTGTAGAACCTCTAATAAACGTACAGAGAAGAGACCCAGACTGACTAACCTGATTTTCTCTCTTCATGATCATGGCGCCTCGGTGATCACCCCGTGGTAAAAACAGAAATCGTTTTAGACGTAAACAACCGCTCAGTTCCCAGCTGACTTGAACTCACGGCGGCATTGGAGCTTCAGTTTCAGAGTCCCTTGGCATCCATCCATCCATCCATCCATCCATCCAATCATCTGCAGACAGGAAACGCTCCAGGGACAAACGAGTGAGACCCAGTTCGTCCTAATGCATGACAGACTCCAGTGCTCTGTGTGGTCACGAGGGAAGGATGGAGGAAAACTGAGGGAAATGGATCAAGGGCAGCACGTTGCTTAGTGGTTACAGACAGGCATGGAGACACAACTATACATGTCTGCTGACCTGTGTGACCTCAACACCTTTAGAGCATTATGCCTAATGGCTCCTGTAATAATAATTATAAGTATATCAATTATAAGTCGTAAAGATACATTTATTTTCATCCACTGGCATCGCGGCTGGTGTGTTTCATTGCACGACAGTCTTTGGATGTACCTAAAATCTTCAACGCTGAATGTGAACGACTGGAACTCTTCTCCACTGCATGCCTCCCTCGGACTCAAACTTCAAACTTAGCCATCACTTACTTCACAACAACTCACCTGTAAAGACTCATGACTGCATCTGTGGCGCTGGTGGTTCAGGAGAGAGAGAGGGTGGTCCACTAATCAGAGGGTCGGTGGTTATATGTGCCCTTGGGCAAGACACCGAACACCAACTGGCTCAACGGGTCACTTTGATTGGTTTGTTTGCATGGCAGCGTCTTTGTGAGTTTACGAACGTGTGCATGTGAATACGACAAATGCTGTAAAGCACCTTGGGTGGTTGGTAGACCAGAAACAGGTAACAGAAATGCAAATCCAGTTACGATCTCGCACAACAGACAGACATTGGGGATTTATAAAACACCTGGTAAAACGCTCACAACTGCTTCCGGGGTAGTTCTCACTACAACAGATGTCCGCAGGGACACATTTTCCATGATAACACACAGACACAGAAACTCACAAGGAGAAAACATTGCTAATCGATGCTGTTGTGGCGGGAACCAAGACATCAGCGCTGAGAAAACAAAGAATAGAGAGTAGTATTGTATTGGGTAGTACTGGATAAATTACATTTTGAGCTGAGGTGAATATGAATGCCAGCACCAAATTTCATGGAAAGATGTCATCCAAGATTTGTCAAGCATTGAACTGACCAACTCACAGAGAGACACACAGACATTGCCACAAAGCTACGCTGCTTAAAACGTGACCAAGATCAAATCAACGCTGCTCAAGTAAACTAGAATAAAGGAACATCTCTCTCTGGGCATTTTATCTTCAGAAGAACGAGGGTCTAGCTTGTGCTTAAAAATCCAATCAACAGTCATTAAAAGAGCAGCAACCCTGGCAAATACAGTCTGCACAAACACGTATTTAAACAGTAAAAAGACAGAGCGGGAGATGGATCTGATTTCAACTGGAATTCAGATCCACTGGCTATGAAGTGATACCACGTCATAATTACAGGGAACAAGCCCCAAACATCAATACAGACGAAAAAAAAACATGAAGAAACTCCTTCACAGAGCCAGATAAAACTAAACCAATCATTTCACACTGGGGGAACTGTGCTGCTAACCCTACTGGGTTTTAATTAGCTGCAGCGGTACCCATCACTACACACATCAATACCATCTCTGCTGGAGAGCGAGAGCAGCGCGAGAAGAGAAAAAAGGAGAAGAGGACGGAGACGGAAAAATAAAGTATAAAGAACGTACGCTCCTCTCCTCAGCTGCCATCATTTTTTTATGAATACATTTGCTACATGTATGTCAATCTGAGCGGGACGGGGGAGGGCGGGGCTTAAAGGCAGGCACCATACCGTTACCATGGCAACATGAGTCTTTGAAGTTTTTGCCCCCTTTTTTTTTTTACAGCTGGATATAACAACCAGATCTGCTCACTCTCTCCCCTCAGTTTCCTCCCACCGTCTCCCTCTCTCTCCCTCTCTCCCTCTCTCCCCCCTCTCGCTCTTTCACTCCCTTTGCAACATCACATTTTTTTTCTCTTTGAAGACTTAAGCCGATTCCAAGTCAAACCCAACGCTATTTCTGGCTCCATTCAACGCCGGGGCTGTGGCTTTGTGCTGTGCTGTGTTTGACATCTGTGTGTGTGTGTGTGTGTGTGTGTTTGAGTGAAAGAGAGAGAGAGAGAAATATGACTCAGAGTGTGTATGGAAAACCAGAAGCGATAGGTATAGGTGTGTGTGTGTGTGTGTGTGTGTGTGTGTGTGTGTGTGTGTGTGTGTGTGTGTGTGTGTGTGTGTGTGTGTGTGTGTGTGTGTGTGTGTCCGTGTGTATGTGTGTAGGATAACAAACATAAACAAACAGCCTGATTACAAAGCCGCCTGCTGGTCGGGGCCGATAATGAGAAATGCTGTTTCATGTGTTTGAATGTGTGTGTGTGTTGCATGCAAGTACCGACACAGACCTTGAAAAAAAAAACATATCTGGGGGGGCTGGCGAGAGAAGAGGAGATAAAAGGAGCAGAGGGGGGATGGAGAGGAAGAGGAGTGAGACAGGAAGAGGAAGACAGGGGGGAGGCAAAGCACTGAAAGATGCCAACGTTGTGTCATCATGTTTCCAATTCTGTGTCTCACACAGATAAAGATACAATATTAATTTGAACAGCCACATGCAGCTCCGACCGAACTCTACACCCACAGATCTGTGAGTTTTTTAAAGCTTGGGTTTCGATCCTAGATGTCCAAATGGGGCCATTTTTAATTAGGAAAGCGTTTTGATGTACACAGTGTGACAGGACTAATATACGTCTGAAGCCTCCAGTTCATAAAATTAAGGGTTTAATGAGCTTAAGGTCAGGTTTGTTAGGTTATTCTAGAAGCATTTTTTGTTGTATTTGAGGAAAATCTCTTCACATCCCAGCAACGATCATAAGGCAAATTCTCTGACAAACAAAACATCAAGTCCAGCATCTTTTGAGATAGCATGCCTTCAATAAGCCAATTGCTGAACAATAATTTAACTGGCTTTCTGTTTGTATACCTACATACGGTGCACTTCATGTGCACCACAGCAGTCTTTAGCAAGGCTAAGAGGACGTATTGCTAAAGCTGGCAAACTAGTCACACATGAATGAAGAGAAAGTGTGGCCAGTATCTCCCAATACTAACATGCTAGCCTGTGAGTACTGACAATAGCAATGCTTATGAAATTGGTTGGTAATTTTCCTACATGTGAGACACAAGGTAATGCTAGTTGGATAAGGTTAGCAATGACAATGATGCGCTGTGCTCCCAGGACACAGCCCCGAGGCCTGTTGTTCAGTAACCATAGAAACACAGCCCCCCAGCCAAAGAGCAGTAGCAGCGACAGCCAACTTCAGTGGGCTAACTTGTTCAGCAGCTAACCAAGTGTGCACAAAGCACACAGCCCCTGAGCCAGGCTAACCCAGTTCATATGAAGCATTCACTTATGGCAAAGGAGTACTTGTTGAGCCAGGCTGCCTTTTCAGACTGAGGTAAGTTTGTGACGCCTATTTTGCTTCTGTTTATAATGACTGTTTATTCCGTTATTAGCTAAGAGAGCTTGTGGAACGTAGCGAACTAGCCACTGGCACATTATCTAGAAGCTAGCCAGTGAGGTCGGTGGAGTGAGGCAATGTAGGTTCATTTAGTTTGGAGGACGGCTTGGATGGAGCAGCTAGGACTTTTCCAGGTGTATGCTTTCAAAATTAAGCCTGGTTTTATAACTTGTAACAGAGGGAGGCTAGCTGTTTTCTATCCTTGTGTTAAGCTAAGCCAACTTAACTTTTTGCTTGCTAGTGTACAAACAATCCTGTCCACTCATCTTAGTCCTTTCAAAGAAAGTGAACATAATTCTCCAATCTATTCTTTAAACTATATTAAATTCATCATATGAGCTTTTTTCCAGGCTGGATTTTGTCTAATTGTATAAACTGCAGGCTTCAGATACATAGCAGCTATTGTCTGCACAGTAAATATGAAACTACAGCCAGCAGCCAAGAGCCAGTTAGCTTAGCATTACATTAAGACTGTATGGAGGAGACAGCTAGCCTGGGTCTGTCCAGAGGTAAAAAGGTTCTTCCAGAACATACAAACACAACTTCTCTTCACAGTCTGCATTTTGTACGGAACAGATGGGACCTAAACAGGCAAACTAACTATATACCTGCTGCAGCTTCTTACTGTACAGGCAACGGATTTGAACAGATTCTCTCATCTAACCCTGAGTGAAAGCGAATAAGCCTATTTCCCAAGACGTCGACCCTGCTCCCTTTTATGATACGCAGGCCTGTACTGCTGTAAAGACATCCATTCACACCTTTATCACCAGGAAATGGGAGAGCGATCACAATCGCACATCTGATCTCAACAGTGATTCTGCACAGAGGAGTTGAAAGAGACCTTGAGCCTAATGTGCACAACACAGTCACCGCCTTTAATCCAAACTGGACTTTTCCACAAAGGCGGTTCTGTTGAAGCTGTAGTATTGCATCGGTCACACTGTAAGAGGGAAGATAAAAGGAGCAGTTCTCAGAGCACAGCACTGTATTAATGTCAGACTGCAAGCCATACATCTCCCTCAAACCACTTCTTCCATTAATTTGATAAAATGGATGACTTTTTGTTGCCACAGAATTACTGCAGATTTCCACCCTAATCTAGAATTCCTGCTTCATATTTTTCTTTACAAAAATGAAAGGAAATCTGATGTTGGAGTCCAGCTATAGTTTCATCATCATCACGCCCTCAAGTCCTAATCCTTTTGTGTCCGGCTTTCAGGTCAGTTTACATCATGTTCAAAACTCTGATTAAAGCGTTCAAAGATCAGAGGAAAAACATTGAGTTTTAGGGTGGACGTTCCCTTTGATGGCACTGGTGCATTCCTCCACCATGACACAATGCATCATACTATTAAATCTCATGCAGAGTCCGGGCTAACCTCTAAACAATTAGTCTTTATTTAAACATCAATATCACTGTTGTAGTCCGTATGCCACATGTAGCCCAACTGGGTGGTCTGTATCATACTAACATTTATTGTAAAGTAGGAGCAGATTTTTGACCCTGACAGTCAAATGGAATTAGCTTTTTGGATGCAACACGCTCAAAGTAAAAAAAAAAAAAAAAAAAAAAAAAGCATTCAAAACAGCATGTTAGTTACTAATAAACTGGTGAAAAAATCCTCTTTATACTTTTCAAGCTGACGGCTTCAAAATGCTTATTTTGTTCAACCAGTTAACAGGCTGAAAACCCAAAAATATTCAATTGTCTATAATGTAAAATTGAGAAAAGAAGCAAATTGTCCCATTTGTGAAACTGGATATGGGGGATATTATATACACCGCTGTTTAAGCAAAGAGCACAAAGATTTATGATGTTTGGCAGGCAGGATTAGGAATAACTCAGAAGACTCCCGAAAATAATGGTATAAAATACAAAAAATAAAAAATAAAAAACAAAGAAAAAAAAAGATGAGCAAATACCAAAAATACAGAGTGACAACACAAAGGGTTGAACAAAGTACAAACAAAATCAAAGTACAGATCAGGAGAAACACAAGGAACAAAGCCAGAAACAAGAACCAGAAACACGCCACTGGGAGACACAGGAAGACACAGGAAGAGGCTCAGGGGAACTGACAGAGACAGCAGGGGGCACACACACTATATACACAAGGGCTGATTGACAAACAAGACACAGGTAAACACAGAAAAATGGCGGGAAATCACACAAAAGGAGGAACTGTAAAGCAACACTCGACACGTGACGGCAAAACTTCGAGATAAAACAGGAAATCGCTGACTTGACGAGGTTCTGCATTGCAATAGATGCAGGACTTCATGAACAAAGTGTCTTTCTTCTAAAGTTTCTGTATTTTTAGCCTTTTCTGTTGCCTGACATCTGATTCATTTATTCAGTCATTCAAACAAGTAAATGAGAACATCGGTTGAAAAATACAATCTCATCAAACACATTCAGAACCTAAACAGAACCGGAGCCACTTGTGTCTAAATAAGTAATATCTGTCATGAAAAGTTTCAGTCCTGAAACAATACAGAAAGTGTCTGAATGAAGAGACCATACTATTAATTTTGATATGGTTTGTCATGAGTTGTACTTATTCATATGATATGAGGTGAATGTTGCGACTGATTCCTTGGTCTAGTGTCTTTTAGTCACATATGAACATTCTCTATTTTGTTTAAATCAAATGAAATCAGCATCGAGTCAATTTAAAGTCAAAAGTGTTAAAGTCTTGTGTTTGAGCAACTAAACAGTTCTCTTGCCAGTCCTCCACAGTAGTCTCATCATTTCAACACAATTCAAGCCTGGTTCTCTCTGAGAAAACTTGAGAAGTGTCCACATGCTGCAAAAATGGGAAACTTCTCCACCTATGTGTCTGAAATATCTGACCTGTAATCTGCAAATACACTACTCAAAAAAAATATCAAGGGAACACTTAATCATCACAATGTAAGCCAGGCCAGTTCAGGGATATCAATCAGTCCATTTAGGAGAATCAGTTTCACCTCCTTTGGTGTGAATGGAAGTGACAACAGGTGCAATGGAGAGGCAAAAGCAAGACGTCTCCCATGGAGGGAATGGTTTTACACGTGGTGGCCTCAGACAGTTGCAGTCTCCTTCTCCATCCTGACTGATTCTTCTCTAGCTCTGTGTTCTGCTAGTGTCCTCCCAGTGTCACTATTGCTAGCATGAGGCGGTACCTACAGCCCAATCAGGTTGCACAGGTAGTCAAGCTCCTCCAGGATGGCACAACCATATGTGCGTTCACATGAAGGTTTGCTGTGTCTCCCAGCACAGTCTCAAGAGCATGTAGGAGATACCAGGAGACCAGCTGTTACATGAGCAGAGCTGGACAGGGCTGTACAAGGGCATCAATCCAGCAGCAGGACTGGTATCTGCTCCTTTGTGTGAGGAGGAACAGGAGGAGCGCTGCCACAGTCCTACAAAATGACACCCAGCAGGCTACTGGTGTGCATGTTTCTGACCAAACTGTCAGAAACAGACTCCTGAGGGCCCAGCGTCCTTTAGTGGGACCTGTGCTCACAGCTCGGCACTATACAGCTCACCTGAGAACACCAGGATTGGCAGGTCTGGCACCCCGTTCTCTTCATAGATGAGAACAGGTTCACCCTGAGCACATGTGACAGGCGTGAAAGAGTTGAAGGAGCAGCGTAGTTAATTAAAAAAAAAAAACTTTCTAGTTTGCCTTTATGCAGAATAAGCCGTGTTGCGTGAGTGGTATTGGCTTGGAAACTTTACACATGTGATTAATTGACACATTCATTCATTTCAGAGTGACCCAGAATCTCCAGGATCCCCCGTTCAACAGATCCAGGGACCTGGCCGACCTCCTCTTGCTGCCTCAGGCCAGGAGGGGCCCCAGTTTGGAGAGAGATCTTAGACTTTAAGGCTGAGTGGAACCAGATTCAGGGTTTTGTTGGAGAAGAGTTGAAATGGAGAGGGGGAGTGAATAAAGAGTGGCAGGCCTTGCCCTTGGAGCCCCAACAGTGACGCACACAGATGGAAAGAATTAGAACTCCATTCCAGCACAAAGATGGATGGATTATTAGATAGTCTGTGGAGTGGAAGGGGAAGGGTAAGAGACTGAAAGAAGAGGCGAATGACGGGAGTGTACACAGCACTTTATTGCATGTATGCAGTTGCTCTAATGGAATGTCTCAATAACTGTTGGATAGATTGCCCTGAAGAGGATGAACAATAATCATTTTGCTGATTTCTTCCTGCTTCACCGATAAGCTTCACATTTGGTTTTGACTGAAGTGTCTCAACAACTTTTGAGTGGATTGCCATGAAATTCAGTATACTTATTTAAGTGCGCTTCAGGATGAATTACAATAATTTTGGGATCCCTCACCCATGCTCATAATGTCAAAATGTTAATTTGGCTATTTTCATCAACCTCAGCCCTACTTTGTGCTAGCCTAATTAGTGAATGTTAGCATGCTAACATTCTACACTTAGATGGTGAACAAGGCCAACATACATGCATATTTAATATTATTCATAAATACATACATTTGTATTTATATTTTGATAGGTTATTGTTTCAACTTAGATTTTAAATGTTCTACAGCTTCAGGCCATTGTTTAACTGTACTGCCACAACTTATTTACCTCTTGTTTTTGTTCACGCTCACAATTATCAAAGCTCTGTTTTACTCCACAATAAACAGACAGACACATTTAGCAACTATTAGGTGAATTTAACAGAGCATTTAGCAGCTACATAGTCAGACATTTCCCTTTCCCAGTTGGTGGGGACCAAAACAGAGCGAAAAGAAAAGGTGAATATTGGACTGACATCCATCAGGACACAAACACAACTCCACATGAATGATAATGTTGCCTCCTAACTGCTGGATTTGTGCATAATCAAATGTTTTCTAACAAGTTTGCCGGATCAACTTAAAGATGATGTTGTGTCAGTTGTGTTGACAGCTTTATTCTGCTGCCCCCTGTGGTCAAATAAAAGCAGTTACTGTTGGTTTAAGCATCCAGAACATAGCTGCGATAAACTGCATACATGTTCTTTAGGAGAGGACTTATCAATATACATTTATCCAGCAAGATTGTCTTAGGCACAGTATACACACATTATTGAGAACATGTGATGATGTTTTCTTTTTTGGTCCTTGTGGAGGAATACACATACACATCCTTCTTTGTGTACCATTTATAGGTACGGTACTTGCTGTGGGCTATTTATGTCCTTAATCCCTAAACTATGTATACACACCCAGTCTGTACATGAATACAAACACTTTACTACTAAATGCACCATGTCTCAAGATATCTATCTCTTAACCCTCTACAGAGGTTTGTTCACTGAATCTGGAGTGCATTTAGAGCACACCCAGCGTAACAATCACTGCGGTCTCTCAAGTCATTTAAATCTCATTAACTTCTGTTAGGTCAGGAGGCTGGCGTCTATTTAGAGATTATAACTGAACAAATCATACTTACTGGGAACATTAATGTCCACTTGGTGCCACTACAGGTTAAATGGGTTTATTATTGTGATAATACTGGAATGAATTAATAAATACCTTCAGTATGAAAAAAAATAAATTTAGCTTCAAATTTGGTTCTTGTCTGAAGGTTTTACACTACAGACACTTGTCTGATTCACTGAATGTTAGATATCAACACTGTAACAGCAAGTTACACCTGGTCGAACACCAGGGGTTCATTGAATCATCACATCAAGTAACTAGAACAATTTCAATATTGGCATTGTTGACAGAGATAGTTTTATCAGTTTGAAGTATTAATTATCATTTTGTGACTCATTATTAAACTGTTGGTGCACTTTCTGTGCACCCTTGTGACTGATAATAAAATATGGTAAATTATTCACAGGCTTTATGCCTTAGTGTGTAAGCAGCATTTGGCACTTATACACAGCTAGTTTAATGGAGACTACTGGTCCCCAAACTAGAAGCAGTGTTCCTTCAAGATTCACCAGGTAAAGCTAAGGATTATGAAATAACAAATGTAGAAGAAAGTAAGTGCCGCAACACACACTTTTCTCTAATCTTTGTTTCTTTTGTGAAATTTTGGATAGCTATGTGTCTTTGGGGTTGGTTATAAATCTTAGAATAAAGCTATGTGAGCAGAAGCCTCTAGAGGAACATTTGTCTTTCATGGAACTGCCAAAAACCACCTTCAAGTGACAACCCCAAACTATTTGGTATAACTGGTTTAATCCCCACGACAACTACATCAACAGTGACAAAACAAGTTCAACAAAATGTTAGTGGTGCTCATAATTATGGATAAAGTAATTATGGCTGTCACACACATTAAGTGGAGTAAAAACTACAATATCTGAGTTTACTATGAAGTAATTTCCAATGGAAATACTCCAATGAAGTATAAGTACATCAAACTGTATTCAAGTACAGTACTGTGGCTCGTATCTGTATGCTTGTGTAACCAGATCCAGCAAGCAGTTGGCTTATCTGAGCAAAATCAGGGGAAACAGCAAGCCATACTCTACCAGCACCTCTATGCTAGGCTAAGTTTTTCAGAGGGTTAGGTCATGTGATCTCGGACCTGTGAGGCATGAATAGAGAGAAGGAATGTGGATCCATCTTTCACTCTATTGTTCTCCTCCCGTCTTTTCCAACTCTGCAGCCACACGAGTATCTGTCTGACAATGAAGAGGACTGTTAATGTTTAAAACAGCTGAATGCTTTCCACCTGAACAATGAGTTTCAGCTGTCAGAGACACAGCTAGCACAAGGCCGTGTTTCAGCACTTCAGCAGGTAGTGTTACATACAGGAAGTCAGGGATTGAACATTATGTATGCAGCCTTGTTTGACTGGTGTCAGTCGCTTAGTCATGCACTTTAGTCCAGACTGAAATATCTCATCAGCTACTGGATGGATTGCTCTGCAGTCTTGCACAGACATTCATGGTCTCCAGAGGATGACTCCCATTGACTTTGGTGATGCCTAGATTTTTCCTCTAGTTTCAGGATGAGGTCAAAATTTTCACTTCTCCAATACATTGGTTTATGGTCAAAAACATGCATAATTAAGGGTATTTAGTTCAGGAAAGAGCTGCAAGCATGACTGTAGAATGTAATGTTAATTAAGGACCTCAAATACAGGTCCATCATTTTCTAAATTTGTGACCTGCTTTTGTTTCACACTTAAACTTCTTGATACTATCTATAATTATAATTCATATTCTTACAAGCTTGGGTTGAGCGTGTTCATATGTTTTAAATTCAGATTTTTTAAAAAGTTTTTTTTAGCTTAATTTGTACATGTTTTGAATAAAATACTCTGACTCAAGTATTATGTTTAAAGTATAAAATTACAAGAAATCAACAATTCATGGTCTCAAGGACAACTTAAAATACAAACATAGTTCACTGGAGAAAACAATTTGCTCAAACCAAGCAGATGACTATACAGGTCCACATGACCTATCCCAGCTCTGTCAAGGCCCCCGGGGACAGATTAAACAAGGCAGTGATAGTTCACTTGACAGCGTTCAAAGACTTCACTTCACTTCCTCTCTCCAAGGTCAGTATGTGGCAGCATGGACAGCAGAGGTCAAGCGCCTGTCGGCCTCTCAACAAAAACAGCTCATGTTCCCCAACAATCAGGGGCTTGTTGGAGCTTTCCAGTGCAGCCATGACAGAGCGAGAGGAGGGTGAAACTGAATCCCTCTCTCAGCCTCTCCCTCTCTCAACGTATATCTGTATCCCTTCCTTTCAGTCATCATATCGTCAGAGTGGAACCCTTCAGTTGTCAGAGGCCGGAGTGCTCTATCATTTAGTTTTCTGCATGAGTGGAATCAATTTGTAAAACACTGGGAAGTGGATTTTTTTGTTTTAAGTACATTTGTACAAATTTTGTCATTAAAGGGGCAACATGTAAGAATAGGCAACCTGTCGAAGTCATACTCACAACAAAGGGACGGCATATCACCAGAGTAGCCACTAAATGCTGCTATCTGTAGCCGCTGTATGCTGGGAAGCTTGATCAGCCGCACACCTAATGGTGCAGGCTGGAAACTCGGTGCACCTGGGGAGAGTTGGTGTTTACACCACTAGCCCAGAAACGTTGGACCGGAATGGCTGTTGCTTGCTTGGAAGCATGCTAACTTTGGCAGAAATCTCTGAAACAAAATACATAGACATCACAAAGAAGACGTCAGAACTGTGATTTCTTCATGGGCTGTTGATCATTTTAGTTAATATGGAATGTTTTCAACTCTGATTATTACATATTGCACATGACCTCACCATAGAAGTTGGAAGAAAGACTCCCAAACCTGGGAAACAGCATCGTCCGAGGAACACGTGAAAGGCACTGCATGAGGCAGTGAAAAAAATCAATCATCATGCTGTTTAATGAGCATCTTGATGTGTCACACCTGTCAGGTGGGATGAATCATCTTGGAATCACCAAGGAGAGGAGCTCATTAACAGGGTTAGTGTGAACGCGGGATTAATAAAACATTTGCGTGTGCAAACAACTTGTAAAAAGTGGAAGCAAACACAAGTGTGTCACGTTCCTATTTTAACAGTAAAACTGCTGTGCACAGGTTGTTCTCAACAGTATCCTCACCGTTTGACAGTCAGAACCCACATTTGGAAACAATCAGGTTCTGAATCGCATCGCACCGCTCTGCTCTGACTCACTGTTTACATGTTGTGTCCATAGAGACCTCACAGGAAAGCCCATACCTGTCACCCCTCTCCTTTATACTGAACTTTTAAGCCGTCCATAATCCCTGTCAGCCATTCAACGCACTTTACCTGCAGACATCTCCTTCCACCCATTATCCATCCATCTTGCTCTTAAAAGCCAAACGCACACACACAATTCTCTTCTTCAGCCTCTCCTTTACTTTCAAAGCACATTACAGCCCATTACACCCTGAACTCAAGAGGCTTAATGAGGCTCCTTCAGCAGAGAGCACCCTCAGGGCTCCGCTGTCATCCGAGGAGAGGAGTGGTCATCTTCAGTTACACTCTCTGGTCACAGGCAGTAACTCCTCTGGCTTTGAACCACAGAGATTTAAACATCAGTGCAGGACACACCCATCCCCACCGCACCCAAGTTCTGTTTACGTCCATTCAGAAATGGTGGAAACTGCGGAGCTATTAGTAGATTTACTCAACTGTGCTTCAGTACAAATCTACTAGATTGCACATTTCTGTTTTATGTTGCTTCACTTCATTTCAGAGGGAAATATTGTTGAGTACATATCCTCAAGTACTTGACTTCAGTGCAATTTTGAGGTATTTCACTTCCACTTGAGCATTTACACTTTCTGCTACTCCATACTTCCACTCCACTAAGTTTTGGAGGCAAATATTGTACTTTTTACTACATTCATTTAGTCACTGGTTACTTTGCACATTGCGTGCAGCAGCAGAGCCAAAATAGTGTATTTTCAAAAATAATCTATCTTATTGACAATCTAATTTTAAAAAAAGAATATTCAGGTGGACACAAACACCACTCCAAATAAGCGCTGAACTAATGTTGCCCTAATGTTTTGGCTGGAATCAACCAGTGTTAACCTAAATGTCCTGATGTAATGGATGGATGGATGTAAAATTGTGTCCCAGGATGCTGAGCGACTCTGAGTCTCTGACAGATGTTCTGCTGCTCTACCAGAGTCTATCAGCTACAGATGCCTCCTTTTTCTCCTTGCTCTCTCAATGTCTGTCTGCACATGTAAGCATAGCAATGATTTTTTTTTTTTTTTTTTTTTGCTCTTGCCCTGGGAGGAATGACATCCAATAGTTTCAGAGCTCTGTGTCTCTGATGGAAAAGTTACGGCTGTTTACTACTCTGCTACTGCTGCTCACAGAAGATTTTCATTAAAGACACTGCTGCGGAACAGCAGCGGAAAATGTTTTCAGGAGTCAATCTGGTTTCACTGCTTCTATCTTTCCCCTCCTTCGTTTCATCTTTTCCCGTTACCTGCCAACCCACACCTACAAACACGCTTAAGAGGAGGGAAAAGGGGGGTGAGAGAAAAAGCTCAGAATCACCAGACCTGTTCAGACCCGTTACCGACATGTGTCCCGAGTGATCCGATTACAAGTGTACAACTGTAAGTACAGGTGGGAACACCCCCCCAAGATACATTGAAAATGCATTTGAGACCTGATTCCTCTGTGTGCATGTTCAGTGTGACTGCCTGCGGGACTGACATCCTCTGTGAACCAAAAACAAGACAACGGGCAGAATTTATTACACACTTTCTGATTTACACACAAATCACTGTAATGTAATAACTACATGTTTGGCCTCTCCTAACCTGCCAGTGTTCGCGGCAGATGTTTGTTTGTTCCCTTAACAAATCACTAAATTCTGTGAGCAGTGAGGAGAAGGCGCCGTCTGTGACGAATCCTAAATCATCCGTGCCTTCTTGTGAATTCGGCATTAAATGCAACACATGAAGTTGTTTCTTTCCTTGAAAACAGTGTCGGTTTGTCGCTGCTTTGCACCAGACTGTTGTCAACACTTAGCAGCCGTTTGAACACAGAGTTAAAACTGATTTTCACTATTTACTCTAAAATGGAAACTAAAACATGTGTCGTTTTACAAATGCAGTAAACAGACTCAGTCCCAAGAACCCCTTAAAAGATTGTGCTGCTTTGTGAGATCTTGGTTTAGGAGAAACTTTGTAGACTTTGTGAAATGCTGTCTATTTTTGTAAATCTGTCAAATGTACATTAAGTTCTTTCTTTCTTTGTGTATAAAAAAACATTGTGTCCATTTGTCCCCGTGCTGTATGCGTTCATCTGCATAATGAATAGAGAAATAAAAGTCGATCACCAGTGGCGACTCACGCAGGTCACGATCTTCGCCATTTCAGAGGTTTTAAGGACATCTTCAGCCATATTACCCACATTTTTAGCTTTGTCTATCTGCCTCTTGATATCTGCATCCATCCAAATACAACAGAATTACTTTTCTGAGGAAAAATTATAAAAGCTATCCAGACAAAACAACCTGATGTTTTTTTTTATATCAAGTTATGTTTCAAATATCACTACTAATAGTTTAGGGAGTTTATTTTTTGTAATATAAGTGAGCCATAACCGGATTCCTTACATATATGTGTACTATATGCCAAGAGCTATGTCTCTCTCCAACACACACACTTACAACTTATAACCAGAGGGGTGTGTGCACATTAAATCATCTCTATATGTACGGCATTACTGAACACCTTTTAGTTTTTTGGCAGGACTTTACATAGTCACAGCCAGGCTGGTTCATGGCTTGAGCTGTTTTGGCTTATTCAATGTGCAGAATGAGAGTCTGAGGAGGAAATGAGAGAAAACACACACAAAACACACACACACACACACACACACACACACACACACACACACACACACACACACACACACACACACACACACACAGAGTCAGCACAGAGGAACACTATACTAGAGTCATTTTTCCGCCTTTTTCCAAATTCTAGCTGGACTAATATAGGTTCCAGCTGTTATGAAGCTTTTACTGATCAAACAGTTAAAGGCCGCCATCACCTGGTCGACAGTGGTTACTGCACTTAACATGCAGGCACAGAAAATCAAGACAATCCACAGAAATGGTGGCTTGGTGATACCTAGTGGACCCACACTGCCATTGCCCTTCTGGTTACCAGTCCAGCGTGGGAGCTCTCCTCATTATAATAAAGAAAAACAGACAAGCAACACCCCGCAGTTTATGCACGTCTACAAATCAATGATCGTACCGACCGCACGGTTAACCAAACAACATCATTTAATAAATGATTTTGCAAATACAAAACATCTGTGCAAAAAAAAAAAAAAAACAATGTTCAGACGAAATACAAAGACAAGGCCTCTCTTGGTCAAAAGGATAAGCATGTAAACCTTCTGTACGGGTACACTGTTACTGAATATAAATTTAATTGTATTTAGTTGTTATCTCGAATAAAACAAAAAAGGCACAACAATGATTTTTTTTTCCTTTTTTTTTTTTTTTTGCCAAATACAAAAAATACCTAGACTTGATTAAGATTCACAGTCTTGTGTACAAGTGGTTTTTGCACTGCTATATTAGTACACATACATCCTTTACATGCTGGAGGTCACGTGTACAAACTCACATGCAAAGGTAGCTCCATCTGCTTCAGAGGAACAAAAAGGGAAAGTACAGACAGAAAGGCAGCAATGACATAAAAACACCACGGGAAAACTTGCACTTGAAATGATTCGAATAACCTTGGACTAGATGGAAAATACATCTTCTCCCTTCATTTTGAGAACAATCAGCTTCTGTTCACCATATTTGGTTTGAATGAAGTGATTTGGGGTAAAATAAAAAGCTCAGTGACATGTAAATCTGATTTATTCTAATTTCACTGCGGTGAACTGGAGCAGCTGCTTTTCTTGCTGCTGTTTTCTTGTAGAAGCCAAGGGCTTAAAGGGACAGTTCACCCCAAAATCAAAATAAATGCATATTTCCTCTTACCAGTAGTAGTATCAGTCTGTCTAGACTGTTTTGATGTGAGCTGCAGTATTTTGGAGATATCAGCCGTTGAGATGCCAGCGTTAAATAAAATCAAACTAGATAGTAATTGGATTGAAGTGCAAAAAGCACCAGAAAATATATTTTAAGTCTTTTTACAGAAATCATGACCTGACTGCTGAAGATAATCCACATCCTTGTTATGAACAGTTACTTGTTGGAACAATTTTACTTCTAGCGAACCACCTGCCAAGTGTTTCACCTTGTCCGTGGTATAAATTTCGTATTCTACAGTCCGAGCGGCTAACTTTAGGTCCATTTTTCAGGGGTTCTGACACTCTGGACCAGTGTGCATCAGGTAACATGATTATAACAGGGTTTGGCTGCTATGGCTTCAAAAGCCTGGTGCTGGTCGTGGTTGCCTTGGAATAGAGCGAAGTCTGCATCACTACTGAGCTAGCAAACTTTACAGCCCCTTGTCTTCTGGGCGATGATACTATTGTTTGAAAAAAAGTTCCGACATTAAACTGCAGATAAAACTACAGGTAAGAGGAAAAATATGTGTTTTTGATTTTTTGGGGGTAAATTCACAAAATGTTCCATAATCATTAAAAAAAATGCACTTCAGGCAACAAGCCATCTTTACGATGCTTCCACAGCGAAATGTTAGCAACGAACCTTGGTGTCACACTGCTGAGAGAATATAGCTGACTAACAGAATAATGAAGAATAAGTTCAACACGTACGTACAGTCTGGGAAACTTTTACGACCCTTCAAAACCAATGATTGTCTACCACACAGGCACAACTGATAAGGTCACACGCTGCTCTGTTACTGCAGCTGGTTCTCTGACGCTTCACTGAATGCTTCTGATCAACCACTATCAAATTATAAAAAGGACAGCCGAGGCTTCGTTTCTGTGATCACGGGACTGAGAGTTCACCAAACACACAACTTCTTCACATGGTAAAGGGACAGTTGAGCAAATGTATCTGAAACCATCGGCTTGTTCAACTAGAACTGAACCTCACATGAAAAGTTTCTTTTTTCAAAACCTGCACTCATCCTTGTTAGGATTACCTACACGTACATGTCAGGATACCTTCCATTTACTGATACAGAACCAAATAAAAGCAACATACACAAATCTCTCGTGAGGCTGATCCTCAATTAGGTCATACATTCCTCTGTTTTAGCACAGAGTGGGCATCAATTTAGGCACATCAAACATGCTATTCATAAGGGTTTCTGTGTACACGGCGGGGACCCACTGAGGCTCATCTCTGCGATGGGGACATCATCCACTGCGAGCCTCATGTGCCTCAACTCTCCCTGCTTTGAGGACTTTCACTCCTCCATGTCTTCAATGGTATTTTTTGTACAATACAGAGAGTGAAAAATTTAAAAAAAAGAAAAAAGAGGAAAGGAGAAAAGATTTGAAGACATGACGATGTCCGTGAATAAAACCTTTTAGTTCCTTCAAATACAAAATATTGAGAAACTCTCCTGTTAAAATTTAAACACCGTAGCCAATTCACAATAAAAAGCGTCCTTTTGTGAGAGTCAAATTTTAGCTTACTGACGCCAGCCCTCGTGTTGTGAGGGAAGTGTTTGCCCTGCGAGCAGTCCAGTTCAGGAGAATATGAGCGCTGGGTGATTTCTAGGCTCATCTGCTGCTGGTATTTGAAGTTGGATGCCATATCCGCTGGGAGGTTTATGGTCCAATCAGAAGTACTCCTGGCATCCTCAGCCAGGAAATCTGTGCGCCAACATTTGAATAAGGCAAAGAGGCCAGAGTCCAAGTTGCAAAAAGTGTCAGACAGTCACTTTGAGGTTGCACGAATAACATTCAGGTGTCATTTCCGAAAAAAAGGGGTTTTGTGTGAAAGTGATGAAGCCAGATCTCAGCGCCTGGACGACGAATTGTAGCCAACTTCTCACCTGTGGCCGATCTGTTTTCTATGAAGGGGAGCTGTCACGTAAATCCAAGAGGCGGTGCACGTCACCTGTATGCCTCGTATACTGGTGTGTTCGAGCAGGTCGGCGCCAGTCCTCTCAGTAAAGGCTGCTGAACTTTTGGTCTGTTCAGTACTCTGTTCCCATTCTTGTCCGCTTGGTTGGCGCTTCGCTAAATGCAGTTTCTTTCACTGTACAAGTACATTTTTTTGTGTGTGTTTTAAAAATGTCCAGAAACAAGCAAGTCACAACACTGCTGTAAGGCACCAAGGTCCCGGTATGAATGTCAGTGTTTCCTTCACATCCTGCATGAAACAGTCCATTGACTGAGGATGTTTTTTTAAAAATTTTTTTTAAACCATTTCTTAGGATGGACTTGCTACTTTTCACCTTTACATTTGTTTCCTTGATAAAACGTTCTTTTGAATATATATCTTTGTATTTCATTCATTCATTCATTCATTCAGGACTTATGTACCGTATTTACACAGAGGTTAACATAATAACACGACATTTTCAAACCATGGTAGTAAGTACACTTTAAACAATAAGGCATTAAAACGTCAGACTGAGCTGTGTGTATACGTGTAGCGGCGGCAGTGTTTCTGGCACACCCAAATGTGCGTACAGGCCGGTTTCTGTTGGGTCTCTGCGTGGCCGGAGTAGAAACGTTGGACTGGGTCCCTGGATGAGAGGCTAAAATTCTCAATTTTGGGTCCCGAGCACAAAAAAAAAGTGTGAGCGTTCGATCCGTTTACAGGTCTGCGGTGATGACCTTGTCGTTATACATCAGTACGTCAGAATCGTTAGCGAGCAGCGCTGATGTTTGCGATGCGTGGTCCATCGGTCCCACCCCCTTTTGTCCATACACCTGACCCTGCCCGCTCCCCGGCATGATGCAGTGGGAGAGCAGTGGCGTGTTGGCGTCATGGTTGGAGCCCGTGGTGGAGGGCACTCCGCTGACGTGACCCGTGCTGGTGGAGCCGCTGGCGCTGCTGGGTGAGCGGCTTTTAGGAGGGGGCAGGTGGTGCTGGATGACCCTGGTGGGAGGAACGGGGGCAGTGAAGTGGGCCGGAAAAGCCGCGTACCCTGGCGGGATGGGGTATCCGTTGACGGGGATGAAGCGCTGGTGGGTTTGGGACACAGCCATGGGTGTCCAGGCTGTGATGGGAGCCATCTGACCTGGGGCGGGCATAGCCTGGGCTGGGTAGAGGTACCCGGCAGCTGCGGCGGCAGCGGCGTAGCGCGGGTTGCTGAGGTTGCTCACAGGGCTGGCGCTGAGCGAGGTGGTCTGGGTGGTGGCGTTGCCTCCGCCACCAGAGGGCGTGCTGGAGCTGGCGTGGGACGACATCCCCTCCCAGGCTCGCAGGCGGGCGTGGATGTCCTTGAACCGCGGTCGACGTGCTGGTCCCTCCTGCCAGCATTCAGTCATCAAACCATAAAACCTGAGAGGCAACAGAGCAAGTTAGTCATCAGTGAACACAAAGTAGCCTAGTTCTTTAAAAGTTGATTCTGAGCCATTTTTATTCCTAAAATTTGAAAATAAAAGTAAAATATCCATGTGATTTTTGAAAAACCAATAGCGGAGGCCCTTTAAGATGAAACTACAGGTGGACATTTGTTGGGACACATATTCCCACATCTCACTTCACAGCTTATACTGATGAGCAAAATTAACACAGCGTACCTTGGTGGGCAGTCCTCGGGGCAGGGCAGCAGCTGCCTCTTTCTCACCATCTCCATCACTTCCTGGTTGGAGAAGCCATAGTAGGGCTGCAGGCCGTAGCTGAAGATCTCCCACAGCACGACTCCAAACGACCAGATGTCCGAGTCCGTGGTGAACTTGCCGTAAGAGATGGCCTCGGGGGGCATCCAGCGGATTGGCAGCAGGGTTTTGGGCTGGAGGCAGTAGTAGTCCGACGAGTAGATCTCTCTGGAGAGACCCAGGTCGGAGATCTTGACGTGGAGCTGCTCGCCGACAAGAATGTTCCGAGCAGCGAGGTCTTTGTGGATGTAAAAGTGGCTGGCCAAGTACTCCATCCCAGCAGTCACCTGGGTTTGATAAGACACAAAGAAAAGGGTCATTTAAGGAGTAAGCAGCAGTGAACCTGTGACTTTGAGCTCAATCAGCTTGACAAGGCAGCAGTCCATCATCTCATGGTCTCTACTTTCATGTGTAAAAACAAGTAAAAACTCCACCTGTATGGCCATATGCAGGAAGTCTCCATGATCCAGGCTGGATTTCACCGTGCCATCCTCATCGCTGCTGCAGCCCACGTCAGAGTGTGGTGAACGCATGATGAGGAACTCGTGGAGGTCGCCTTGGGGCAGAAACTCAAACAGCATGCAGACGGGCTGCTCCTGCGTCACCACACCCAGCAGGCACACCACGTTTGGGTGCTGCAGCTCTGTGAGCACTGCGACCTCCTGTGACCGAAACAAAAGACAACTTCGAGCAAACGGAAAGATGGATATAAACTGATCAATCTACAAGACCGTAAAGATGGACGAGTGAGCAAATGAGCCTCCATGTTTGGTTTGATGACCCTGATGACCATGATAGTCTAATTTTGACACTTTAGACCCCCTTTTTTAAAGACACACAAGTGCTTTAAATTTCAAAAGGTCTATTTACTGATGTATTATATTTCGCAAATGTGAAAATCTCCTAAACTTGTGTTAACTGCAGACCTTATTTCAGCCATCTAATCTAAAACTTATTCAAAAAGGCCACTGACTTCGAGACAAGGGGAAAGAATCTTTGGTAGCACTTTACATTACCGCTCTGTCATAACAAGGTCATGCTGGATAATAATGAGCTAATAATTAAGTAATAAATGTAATAATCACTTGGTATTAACCAAAGGAGATGATTACAGGTGGGGTATATCTGAGCAATATTAGACTGAAAACTATGCAACAGTAAAGGTATTAATGGGCCCAGAGGATAATTATGGGGATACACATTTAAAGAATAGCACCTAAAACTATTCAGTATGAGTGAATAAGCATAGTTTGGTAATCATATGGTAACCTGATGATAAAATGGTCACGTCAGTGCAATATTCTGATTCAAAATGCTAATGTGGAGAAATAACCTGATATAAAAGTGGTTATATGGGTTGTTATTACCACAATATTACAGGCTACAATCAGAGTAAAACCTTCAAAACCACATCAAAATTCTTGGAGGTCTATTTATCTAAATGCCATAATAATACTACTGAAATGAATCCTCCCCTTTTGTTTCAACACTGCACCGCTGACATGTTTGGTGCTGCAGCTTGTTATCCTGAAGCACTACGCTCCCTGTCTCCCTTTGATTTCTTACTGCTAAACTAAAACACATGTGATACAGTTGATGCCCTGTACATATCTTGACGCGCTCACTGGAGCCTGAACCCTTAAAGTGAACGGACTGTTCAGATCTGTGTTTCAAACTCCACACACAGACGTTTCACCGCGTCACTCAGAAGGCCGGCCCTTCAGCCCTGCCTCGTCCTCCGTGCATGGAAAGGGAGGATTATGTTTTCACGACTCATCTGCTTCAATCCTTGACATCTAAATATATCTGGACAATCTGCCAGCGGTTACAGTTTGTTTTTGGAACTATTTCAAGTGAATTAATCTGCTGCTCAGTGAGTTTTAGCCATATACAGTCTGCCATCGCCCACCACGTTTACCTTCTGTGCAAATATAACAAGTCACGCTTCGAGTCCTGTGGGAAGAGAGATCTTTCCACTGGGAAGGTCGTCCCTTGGAGTTTAAAACGGTCGATTATTTTTGTAGCACATTTAATTTTAGCAATCCGTACACAACTGCCAGTTGGAAGCATGTCTCTGACAGTGACTAATTCTCACAGGTTTCACATGGCTGACTTTAAACCTCACCAATATTATATGTTTATACCTTTTCTTGGGAGTAGTTCTTTAAGTTGTGGACAATTGGGAGCAGTTAACTGAAAGCACTGGAAGCAGAGATCTACTCTGTACCTGCTGGAAGTCGCTCCAGTGCTGGCCACTGGAGATATCCTTCAGGGTCTTTATGGCCACAAGCTGCGCCTGGTCCATGCCCGGCAGATACAGGTGACCCTTGTAGATCTTCCCCAAAGGGCACTCTCCGAGCTCCTCCATGAAACGCACAGCCGACAGCGGAAGCTCTTTGGCCTTGCTCTGCGGAGAGAAGAGGGAAGAAAGTGAGATCAGTGGGTCGACGGATATGACAGTAAAATTAGATCACTGTTTTCTTTGTCAGGCCATTATTATTTCCTCCCCATTATCGTTGTGTGGAAAAGGGAAATGTTGACATGAAGTTTATGTTGGGGCTTCTAATTCGAAGCGGGCAAGCTGCCTATTATAACACTGAATATGTGTTTGAGTTGCAAAAAAATAATAAAAGTGCAGCCCGGAGAGTTGATAATTGTCATAATCAGACTCCATTACATCAGCTCCTAATGACTCTCGCTGTAAGCCCTCGGAGAGTGATGTGGGAAAACTGTGAAATCTGGCAACACGTTCGCAGCTTTAAAATGTAATTCAACTGACCGGTCAGCAGCTTTAAGAGAGACTAAGACATTAATTCACTTTCCAGTAAAACTTCTGGATCAGCTGGAGAAATAATAGAGAGGAGCTGTGGCTTTCTATGTGAGGGGAGACACTGCTTGTTTGTGTAGCTAAATCCAACAAGACTGAGCTGTACTGTGGGTAATAAACGCGTCAAAAACTGTTAATAATTTAGTTGGACTCAACTCATTCAATTTAACATTCTGCTTTAGTGTTAACTTCTTAACAAAATCAGCAAATGCATCCAGACCCAGAGAGCTGGTCTCTATGTCTCTTACAACAGACATTTTGGACAGGGACCAGATTTAACTGATAGAGTAATAAAGTCACTTACAAGTTTTAATTATTTGTTAAGTTCTGCTTTAAAATTTACAAAAGTAAAACTATTCCAAACCATGAGACTAAGATGCTGATAATATATGCCAAAGTTTACCATCAGACCGATGACACAAAAGATTTTAAAAACTCTTAATATACAATCAAGCAATCACCCTATCTGCAGCTAAACTCTCATATGTGAGGGCTGCCCAGGTGATTTCAGAGGGAGAAGAAGTAGAGATTTTTGTGCGTGTGTGTGTGTGTATAGCTGTATCTGAAGATACTGGGTGAGGCGAAGTTGGCAGAGATTTTCAGGTTCCAGGAACTCTGAGATGAATAATGAAATTCCTTGGTGAGCAGGAGAGAGAGACACACACACGCACGCACACACACACACACACACACGCACACAGACCTGTGTGATCTCTGAGGGGGGTGGTGTGTGTGTGTGTGTGTGTGACTGTGTATAGTGTGGGGGCCTGCTGCTGTTATGAGAGACACAGATGTTTTTAGTTATGGGTTTGTTTCACCCCTTCATTTCCCCCCCACACCCAAACCCTAAGATCCTCCTCACACACACAGCAGGTTTGTGTGTGTGTGTTTATGTGCGTCTAAATGGATTGACACAGGCAGTGCCCCCTGGGTGACCCTGCAGCAAAGCCTGCTGGGTAGCAGCCTAAGCCAAGACATAGTTGTAGATAAGAGGAGTTGCGAAGCGAGACTCTGCAGTAATGCACATAAATGACTGTATAATTTGAGGTTTTATCACTCATCAAAATGGTTCAGAGGGTAGAAAATGTAAATCCTCATTTACCCTAATTATTCCATATTCCACATAGATTATAAAACTACACTTCTGGCAAAAGCTTTTATTTAATTTTTTGAAATCTTAAAATGTCCCATATCATAGAAAGTGTCTGTATTATAAAAGGAGGTGTAGGCATTCATGTTCAGTCTAGAGAATGCACACAGCCTGTATTCACAAACTGTGCCTTTAAATGAGCTGTCAGGATTTTTTCAGGGTTGTGATCTCACAACTATACAGTCGCCGCCCCTCAGACGCGGTTGTAAAAAAGCAGCAGAGCTGATGCAGACACATGGTGGGCTGTGCCTGCTCGGGTCTGCGAGAGCTGGCCAATCAGAGCAGACTGAGTTTTTAAACAGTATGAAACTGTGTTGTCCTTGAAGGTCGTTTTTATTTATTTTTTTTTTTTGGGGGGGGGGGGGGGAGTGAAAACAAGAGTTTGTTTATTTAGTTTGTTTCAGCATGAAGGCACTAAAATGGAGCGTTCAGACAGAGGATGAATGGAGGTGCTGCAGCAATGGACCGAATAAGAAAAGTAAATGCATTTTGTGAACATTAAAGCATGTAAACATTTTCTAGCAGACATCCAAAACAAAAGCATGAACCTGTAAATTAGTGTAATATGCTCTCTTTAAAGTGGATGGTTATGTGGTCTGATGTGTCGATACCATGTTTCAGGCCTTTGTTGTGCACAAAGACCATTTAACATCCACGGCATAATTGCATAACTGCACGGTCGTCACTCCAAAAAACTTTGATCTCCTGTTACCTTGACAATGTTGTCATCAAAACACGGCGAGACAAACTCCTTTTTAGGTCCGTGACAGATTTGTTCCATTGCGAAAAAGGAAAATAACCACAGATATTAATGGCTTCTGACGCTTTGGTTGAAATTGTGCGGTTCTTTCTGCAGCTGTTGATAGTAACATTATACACATTACCTTGAGCGTCGGCTCTCGTTTGCAAAAAGCAGACGCACTGTCTGGATAACCCAACACCTCCACCACCATCACCGAAACGATGTGCAAAAAGATAAACAGACATGACGTGACTGAGTGCGTGGCCTTGAAGGAAATATGATACAGATCCTGATGTGAGCTTTGTGTTGGCTGGCAGAGCAGAGGCTTGATGATCCGCACATCACAAAGAGGTCAGGGCGGAAACAGAGCAAAGGATGTGAGAGGTCCAGAGGTAGAAGGTGGAGAAGAAGAGCAACAAAGCGAGAGATGGATTAAGTGCGAGCAGGAGGGAGGGGAGGGGTGTGAGGCGGAGATGTGGCAAAAGAGACAGCGGGGGGGGAATAAACAGAGAGGGGGAAGGAGGCGCAGTCGAACATTCCTGGACCCGCTGGGCTCTGATGATAGAGATCTGCGGCTGCGTCAGAGGCAGGTCATTTCCACATACACTTGAGCCAGCCAGTAACCCCAGCATGCTGCGACGTATCCCCGCTGACACACAGAGGGCTGTGCCAGTGTTTTGACTACTTCCTCCGTCTGCTCCTCTGACTCGAGAAGACAAACACTGCGAAGGGACGCTGGGCCGGATTCACCACGGGCGAGGACGAAATGCTGTGCGAGTGTATTTAAGTGTGTATTTAGCAGTGCTGCTGGAGTTTTATAAGCAGGGACTGAGAGAGATGATGGTGGGAGGACTGAGGTTTCATACTTCTGACATGTTTAGTGGGAGCACTGCAGAAGAGGGAGACTGAGGGCCAACATGTTGGTGACATTACGTTCAGTGCAAAAACTTGGTAACACTTTAGATCAGGGAACACATACTAGCCATTAACTGTTTCGCTCATTAGCATGGTTATTAATGGTTTATTATAAAGCAACCATTAATACCTATTTCGCTATAAAGACAGTACCTGTATTTGTGTGTTAGTACAGCCTAAAGATGCTAATCCCTTCAGTATGATCTCACAATAAAGTATAAAGTCTAGTATCGAACATGGAGGTCTGTAGATTTCTTTTTAGCCTAATTTCTTCCACGTGCTGCGTAACATGGACAGAGAGGTGTGGTGCTGCTGTGACGGTGCCGCTCTACCTTTGGCTTGTACGCAGTCGTGAGCATGGACATCTCCACGTTCTGCCCTCGGACGGGTTTGGGCTGACGGGGGGCCGGGGGCCTGGAGGACTTCTGGTTGTTGCGGCACACGCAAATGAAGAAGAAGAGCAAGGCGATGGCCAACGGGATCGCCACACTGGGGACCAGGATGTACAAGATCTCCATGTTGCTGCCGCCAGACTTGTCTTTGTAGTCTGAAGGGACGGATGAAGAGAGAGGAATAATAATAGATAAATTGGTCATAGTGTGACTGGGCGATGTAACATAATGAAGAGGCATATTGGAGCGAGAACAATGAGCTGATTATTTGTTTAACTAACACACACAAAAAAACGCTAAGGTAATTATTGTCGACAAAAACAAGAAATGTAATGTGGGAAAACAATTACACTTTCTTTGTGTTTTATCAAACAAATATGTACAAATGTGTTTCAAAGACAGCATTACAATACTCTAGTCTCTCACCACAGACGGGTATGTCACAGAGGTCCATGCGGACCCCCTCGTCCAGCGTGAAGCACCAGGGGGCCTCGTGCTTGTTCCCGGGGTTGCGGCAGTACGAGTGTCCTCCGTTCAGCTCCGGGTAGCGGATGGCCAGGTAGGTGTGGCTGTGAGGATACTGGGAGTTCCATGGCTGACACTGATGGCCCGACTTGGTCATACTGACTGTCCCTCTGTAGTCCGCCCCGCTGTTGTTGTAACACTTGTGATCTAGGGGAGAGGGAGGTGTGGCTGCGCATTAGACGCTTGTTCGTACTGTCGCTCTTTTCTTCTGGGTGGCTGGTAGAGGACCAACAAAATCACAGGCCCAGGAACCCAGACGGACTGCTTGTGAAGAAACAGAGAGCCTACATCTGTTTGTCTACCATTCATCAGGTGCTGTAATCTTTATGCTCAGTCTGATTGCAGAATAACACAGAAAACACATCCAAGATAGGAATGATGAATTCATTAACTTTAAAGGATAGAATTTTGACTGATCTCAAATGTGCTAAACTTCATCATTGCATATTTATAATGCAGTAACAGTGTTAGGGGTGGGGTTAGGGTTTAATAGCTGGACAAACTTATTTGCTGGACCATCACATTCAAAGGGAAATAATAAACTAATAATGTGAAACTCTGATGTCTGAATATATAATCAAGCATCCTGAAAGCACAACATTTTTTTTTTAATTACCTGCAAAATTGACCAGAGCTGCAACGGCTCTAAATCTGTCAATAAAGTTGATTTTAATATCAGATCATCCCATAAACGGAAACCTCCGTTTGGCAGTCACAACAGGGGCCAAAGGGATGCCTGTCCTCAGTTAATAAAAATAAGAATAATAAGCTCTATTGGCAGGAGAAATAAAAGAAGTCCTACTCTTGTTTATGGGCTCGGCCATGGGGATGCCGATCCTCAGACAGTTGGCGGCCTCGAGGCTGTCGGAGGCGGGCAGGTCCTCGCAGTCCGGCAGCTTCAGTCTCTTCAGGATGATGGGGTTGGAGCGGGCGATGATGTACTCGGTCTTGCACAAGTCGTTCTCCAGGATCTCACACTCGTCCTTACACAGGTCCCGGGGTTTGTCGGCCCCGGTGCTGCGGTCGCACGTCGGGAAGGCAAAGTGGCAGAGAGAAGGGATGGCGAACTGGGAGCAGCGGTCGGACAAATGGTTGGACGTCCCGATCATGGTGAAGGCCGCTGGAAAAGAATAACGAAAGTCATTTATAAAGTTCACAAAGCTGTCTGGCATAAACTTCGTCTACACATTCAGCATCCACGTTATGGTTTTGTTGCTGTTTGAGAGTTAAGAGTCAGAGCAAAAACTGATGATTGAATATATGAATTCACCCACAAGGAATTCCAGTGAAACCCTGAGCTCACGTTGCTATTACATTTGAGCACCTACACACATGAAGGGATCAAAGCGGGGGTCTGACAATGAAAGCTGCAGCTGTAAAGGTATGATTCACCGTCACACTGTACGTTTATTGCAAACATGTGCTACGCTGTGGTAGTTACTATCAGTAAAGCGGCTCTGTGGGGGAGCGGAAATAAAGTGGATAACTTAAGCTGGAGGTTACTCAAGCTGAGATAGTGAGTAGCTACAGAATGTGGATGCTCTGTTAATGAAATGTACGATTTACAGTCATCCTGCGGGCCTGCTACGACCCCGTGGCATCACACTATAAATCACAATTATCACTCGTCCTTGATGTTTCACATTAGAGTTCACGGCCCGTCCGTCGCCGGGCTGTTCCGGGGGAGAGGCCGACAGCTGCATGGATGCAACCAATAAAACACACATTAAAGTGACCTCCGAGGACATACGCGCACAAACACGCTCAACAAAAACACCGGAGTGGAGACGCAGACATGTAACAGCACGTCGGCCTTTTGTGCTACAGACCCTGCTGAACTTCCTCTGAACTCCTTAAGCGACGTCCTGTTTTCTTCCTACTGCGTATTAGCCCAGGTTTAGCTTCTAAACAGTCCACGTTCGCAGATGGTTTTCATTGATGCAGTGTATGCAGAGAAGTCAGCTTCACAGACGCGCTTCCATCAGCCCCCGTAGCTGGAGACATGTGTGTGCAGGGTGTTGCTAGAACAGACAGAACCACTAAGTGATGTTTGAACTACTGAACTCACTGGATGGAAACGGGCTGTCGGCTGGTCGTCGTCACGCAGGAAAAAAAAAAAAAACATGGGTGCGTTTATTAGTAACCACCACAGCAAATGGTAAATGAATATGTGGGCCAGATCTTACAGAGGTGTGATGTGGAAACTTGAAGCCACCAGTGCACAACCATCAAGAATGGACTTGAATTTTTAACGAGGCGGAAAGAGTTCATGCCTTTTTTCTTTTTTTTTGGTAATCATTTAAAAGAAAAGATAAAAAAAAAAAAAAAAAAAAAAAGGCTATCAGAGACATTATTGCTCCAAGCAGACTTTTGGCACAGTATATGTCTTAATACATGTCTAGAAGGGATATATATATATATATATATATATATATATATATATATATATATATATATATATATATATATATATATATATATAAAGCATTTCATTGTTTGTTAACAGTGAATTAACCAAGTTCACTTAAATATAAATGTACCATTTATTACTTATGGTTATTCATTAGTGTTGCCAATAGATGAATAATAGCAATTGAATGTACAAATCAAAGTAAATGTGGCTGAATTAAACCTTTCATCACCAACCGCTCTGTTTGCATTTGAGTGAGACATTAAAACAGAATGTGCTCAGAGCAGAGCTACCTTTAGTGGAACCCAACAGGTCCTTAAATATGTATGATCATGAATTGTTCAAAATTGTTCAAAATTTGAGCAAGTTGTGCAGAAAGTTAGTCAATTAAGGGAAGGAGAGATCCTAGTACAACTTTGCATCTTAACAATGCAATGTGATACAATATAATGCAATATAATATAACAGGTGTTTGCTTGTGGCCCACCATTTAGTTTAAGTCTTGGGCACCCCCTGGTTTAGAGAGCAGTTAAAAAACTGTGTTGCACAAGAAAATGTATGTTATGAATTCATGCATTCATAAACTGCAAAGGCAGAAGTGTATTTAGACCTTTGTTTTTGCACTGACAAAGGGCCTGTTTCTCACCTGTGATCTGGGTTTCGATCTCGCCCTGCATCTGCAATGAGTGGACGTAGATGCTGCGGTTGCCGATGAAGCGGGCGCAGGCTATACCTCTGTACGGCTGGCAGAACCCGTTAGGCTCCCTCCTGAGGCAGACAGGAGAACAGAGGAGAGGGCGTGAGTGTGCATTCAGTATCTCAACGATATTAACAAACACAGCTGGTGGGCAGGATTTGTACAAGGGGATGTCTGCAGACAGTAACAGATGCCTGAACATGGTGCAGTACACTGAACTTCCACTAGAGGTCAGTCTACGTTTGAAAATGACACAAAAGCAACTAGTCGCTCTTCAGTGGAAGGGAAAGGCTGTGGCTTGTTGCAGTCTTTAACCAAGAGGTCTCCTTTCGCTTGGCTAAAGATAAGTCACAGTCAAGTTAAAGGCAGAGATCTGAAACACACACTCACACTCACACACACACACACACACACACACACTAGAGTTCACAGCACAGATGTAAACCGCATTAGGAATTAATGTTTGACTGTTTGACTTTATTCCTGTTTATGGCAGAGAGATGTCATCATGAGCCATGATCTGAAACACATGCACAGGGAAAGAGAGAGAAAGAAAGAGAGAGAGAGAGAGAGAGAGAGAGAGAGAGAGAGAGAGAGAGAGAGAGAGGGGGGATTGATGATGTTTTCACAACTTTTACTTCCTTTGATGACTCTAAACTGTCCTTCTCCACTCTTGTCCTTCTTTAATCCACTATTCTTCTTCCCTCCCTCTTGTTTCTCTCACTCCAAATATACACCCAATCGTGCGTGCACACACACACACACACGCAGACACACACAAACCACATGCTGACTAGCAGGCGATTCGCTCAGTGTGAGATCACTATGTCATGTGCTTTAAATCGTGCCATATGGGGACTTTAAGACCAGGCATAACCACAGTATATAGGGCAGTGCATGATGCCGCTGCGCATGCACACGAAAGAAACCATATTGTAGCTATCGGCGGATTGAAAGTACATCCTCATGCTTCGCACACTGCTGCCTGAGTAACGGTAAACAGAAGCACGTTTGAAACTGACCAGACTTGAGAAAATATTGGAAAAAAAATACATAATACTTTAAACTAACAACCTTCAGCTTTGATTGGCCGAGTAATGGTGACATATTTACAGCTTTGTTTAGCTCGAACACACAGCTTCGTTTCACCATGTGTTCAAACTGTAAAACTGAGCCCTTTGAGGCTGAACGCTTCATTATCATCCAACTGCGTCTGTCACCTTTGTTTACCAGAATCAGGCAGTTTACAAGGGATGTAACGGTGTGTGGATTGCACCAGTAACACCACAAACTGCACTAAAAAGCTTTTTAAGATGCAACTGAGCACAAGGTGAGAACGGTGCGAGCACACACAAATAAATGAGCATCCATATGTCAGTAAGAACTCTGAACCACCTAGAATATATTACAAGACTTTTTAATGAAGGTTATTTATGTAACGGAGAAACTGACCTTTTCTTAAAATGCTCTTTTTTGGTTTTTATTATAAAACAGGTCTAGGTGATGTATACAAACTGTGATAGTATCATAACACTCAGTCCATGGAGAAAAGCACACAGTTCAAATTCAGAAACTGTGCTTTCAAATAAGTTGTCAGGACTTCCATAAAATTGTGATGTCACAAAGACAAAGACACCGCCCCTTGCCCCCCCCGTTGCAAAAACACTGCAACAAAGCATGTCAATGACACCTAAAAGAAAAATTAGGACCCTGAAAATGAGCATAATGTGGGACCTTTACAGCTGCAAGCACGCTGATCATATTGGGTTTATTGCATTAAAACATGTAAAAAAAAAAAAAAAAAAAAAAAAGAAGACTTTGAATTGTGTGTCAACATCATCCCAAATGTTCAAAGCAAGAGAAATCCGTAATTTTATTCAAGATGACGGTGCTTTCAATTGATCACCATGACCTCCGGGAGAGGGTCGGGGAGTAAAGAAGGGAATGAGTGAGCGCTTCAGATGGCCTTTAAATCAGCAGTGGCGGTTGTTTAACAGTGAAGAACACAATTCCCATGATCCAACACACATTTGCTTCTCTCGAGATCAGAGCGACATCAACAAAGGTTTACATACTGTGCATGTAAATAGATACAACACTTCAGTCACATGGAGCCTGGCTACTTTATTCTAGAATTCTTTAAGGGCTGTAAATAATGGACTAATCAGTTTCATCAAACATAGTTGGAATTCAATGAATGTGATGTATTTGTGCGCTGTGAAGAAGCTCTCTTTATTCAAGTCCCATCAGCTTCTCCCATTTTCTTTTTAATTGTTTGCGAGGTTTAGTTTGCTCGGCACCTTTTCTTTTTTCACACAGTTTGTGATAATATATATGAATAGATACCTAAAGGAAGTAAGGTCTCTGGTATAAAGTTGCTGGGAACATCCATGTGGGAAGAAACACCCAAAAACACACACACACACCCTTTGTAACACCATGGGTGTGTGAGTATGGTGTGAGTACGGGGGTCATGAGGTTCCCCCCTCCCCGAGGAGTGTTAAGTGACTGAAGGGCCAAGGTCAACTCTCTCTCTGTACCCCTGTCTGTACAGATCTAAATGGGCTTTCCAGACACACACACACACACACACACACACATATTCACACACACACAAACACTCTCAGAGAACTATAGAGCCGTGGTCTGTATACTGGCGATCCCATGGAGATACGGTAACATTACATTTATAGCCTAACACAGGTTTAAGCAGATTTTGTCCTTGGAATATGTAATTTCCTACTAAAATGTGGATATCGGTAATAATGAGTTCATGTTGCGGTGTGCCTTCAGACGGCTTAGCACCCCTTCAGCAAAGCCACAAACTGCTACATCTTCAGATATTTTTTCCTTTGGCTAGGGAGCTTCATCTCTTTAGGTGAAAGTCACGTCTGGCAGTAAAACCGTAAGAGGAGAGTCAAGCTGCCGCTGCGAAAACAAGCTGAATAATATGAGGGATCGGTGACTGAAGCAGAATATGAAAAGGCAGCCGGAGAGCATGAGAAGACACGCACACGGTGCACACACAGACAGGATAGAAAGTGAGGGCTGGAGTGTGTCCAGGCAGCCGAGAGGTTAGTTTGGTTGTGCGTCACAGAGGACAGTGGACACACACATCCACACTAACATCAAGCCACACACAGACAAGTAAATGACAAGGGAGAGCGGACGAGCCGCCACAATGCAGCCGGAGCCCCGCAGGCAAATTACAACTCTGGCCAGCCTGGACGGCCTCAACCGAACCAACTCAGCCCAAATCGCAAATCGCCCCTCACTGCTTTTTATATTTTTATTTCTATCACTCTCCTCAGAGACGGCTCACGCTGAAAGCCGTGTCGTGAGGGGAATATTTGAGCGTCTGCATCCTATCCGGTGAGGCAGAAATGACTTAAACGTGTCTAAAGAGGGAAATGAGCAGGAAGGACACGTAGAATAACCTAACTGCTGTGAGAAATCTGAGCTTCTCTGAAAAAGAAAATGTCCTAAGTTTTACTTTTGTGTATCCGTTTGATTCTGTGTCAGTGTGAGTGAGCTATTCCAGGCCGAGGGAGCCAAGTGCGGTTGCTATTTGTGTAAACACTGGATGGCTGTTCAGGCCTTTTATTTTACACACCAACGCCACGGGGCCCTCTGTGTAATGTTTTATAATAGTTAATTACAAGGAGAGGCTCTTCCCTCCGAGCCTTGATCTACAATCCAGATTTAAACAGAAAGGCCAGCCTCACCGCACAACCTAAACAAGGTATTCAGGACATTGATTCATTGTCCAATTACATCTTTTCCAACCTCATTATTTATTCAGGGAAGCGCTTGCTGAGTGGCCATGCTCTATTGCCAGCGCCGTCCAGATTCACATACATATGGTTACGTACATTCACACCTGGGTGGTGCCAGCACAGGGGAGGCTGCAGCTCCACTGCTTAATGCTGTTTCGAGGCTCACTGGTTAGGGATATTTAATACATCCTGATGGGTTGTGACAAGATGTACATTGTAAAACTGTGCACATGCAGAGTTTGAGAGATGAAGATGAGTGAGAGCAAGCCAAAAGGGAAATTAAAACGAAAAAGGAGACCTATTACGGTTGTTTGTTTTGATCCATTGCTTTAGTGTAAAAGTTAAAAATGTGTGTCCCAACAGAAGCTGTTCTATCCCACCCAAAACGCCGCTCCTGAAACGCCTCGTAGTCCTGCCTTTTGTTCTGTGATGTCACCATGTCACACATTGGCACACAGTTATGCCAGGCATAGCTGCTCTGTTGTGATTAGCAGTGCTGGTTCAGGCGTGTGCGAGCTGACCAATAAGTGGACACTGGGTGTTAGAGATGGGGGACCTTAAAGGGACAGGAGCTAAAACAGAGTGTTTGAGACAGAGGGAGAATACACTGCTGCAGCACTGGACAGTCTGAGAAAGCTAATGTGATTTTTGAGCACTGAGCATGTAAACCTATTCTAGTCGTAACCCAAAATAACATTATGAACCTGAAAATGAACATAATATGTCCCCTGTAATTGAAGTCTTCCCGGCTACTTCAAAGACAATATGAAAGACCAGTTAGGCAGCATTTATGAGCTAGCACCATCTGCGTTACCAGAGATGCACATAAATAGAAGAGTGGGGAAAAACTTTTCTTTGACCCATGTGGGTGTTTATAGAGAACAGTAAAAAGTCTGGATGAGTACAGGGATAATGGAACTACACAACTTAAATGTGAGAAACGCGGCAGAGAACGGCAAAAAAATTAAGTCTGGTTTCATATCTACAAGGCACCAACAGTATTTTATATATTTGCACAAAAGATGCATGCAAAAAAGGCAATTGTATGAACACAAGTTGATGTCTTATTGATGTCTTATTATCATTAGTTATCATATGTAATAGTAAGTATGCATGTGAGAATTATCTGAATGATGCAAAAGATCTAGAGCGTCTGAATCCCTAACTGACTGTATAAGCAGCTCAGACTCTTGAGCATCAATAAAACTTTGTGCTGGAGGTTTCTTGAGCACAAATGCTGCTTCAACTTACAGAAGTGTGTGAGATCCCTGCTCTGTTTATCCCGGAAGAAATCTCCCTGCTTGAGATCTCATTGTTGGGTCTATACTTCATGTTTTGATTATGGAACAAATCTTTAGGCTTTCAGCATGTAAACCTGGGTCATTCTCACCAAGAAGCTGTGGGCTGGGGATGACGGGTTTGTGTTGAGTTTCGGGGGTTGAGAGGATGTGAAAACTCAACGCTCTCTGTTGGAAGGGGATCTCAAAGGGATGGGATCTGAGGGCGAGGAGGCAGGGGGGCGGATCCCGATGACATTTTGGATTTCAGGGTTTCGTCTCCAGGAGCTGCTGTGGGTGCTGAGTGAGGAGGAGATGAGCTGCCGGCAGCATGAGGTCACAGCTGTTGAGTCCTGATTGGGGATGCCCCTCGACTTGTGTGATATGTGTTTTTTCAAACATACACTCCCCGCTTAACCTCCGAATCCCAAACTGTGGTGACTTCTGAAACAACAACAAGCTGGGGGAGAATTTGGGGCACTGCTCAATCCTGTAATAAAATCCGGATGGTGCTTTTTAAAGGACCAGTCCTACTGGTTTTGCAAGTTTTAGTATTTTGCCTGACAACTAAAAATAACATAAAATAATAATAAATAAAATACAAATGTAAAATGATTTGTGTAGTTTTCAAATTGATTTGTTTATGTATTCTTGTCAATTATCTGACTCTTGAAACTAGATTTCTTGAAGGATAGGTCCACCCTAAAATGAAAGTTCAGTCATGATCTACTCATCCAAAATCAGATGAAGTTTCATAGTCCACAAAACATTTTGATGAAACATCATCCGCCACAGATCAAAGTTGGATTGAAATGTGTTCCTGAGCTGAATAACTCACCGAGATCCAACAATTTTGTGCCTTTTCACAGGGGCCGAACATGTGTATTTGTGTTAGATGGTGTCCAATAACAAATGAAAGACACTTGTGGGTCTGGAAAGGAACGGATGGGCAGGGAGGATGAGGGGGAGAAAAACAATGGACAATCGTGTGGTCGTTGTGCTCAAGAGACAATGCATTTCCCCCCTCTGACACAGACAAAAAAATAAAAAAAAAGATGAGAAACGAAATCTGTTAAGCATCATTCAGTCTGTTTACAATTACAGAAGGTACCAGAGAATTAGTACTCGGTGAAACATAAATACAGGATGTTGCCAAGGTCTCACTTTTTGTTTTATCCCAGCAACACTGTTGAAATATAAACTGATATTTTGCAACAGCCAGCGGCAGCTGTAGGGCAGTGATTAGTGTGTTGGACCCTGTATTTTGTGTAACTTAATTATCATTGGAGAATTGGAGAATGCATGTGTGGCTGCAGCGTGTAATGCTCTCTCGCTGACAGGGAGCCAAAATGGCCACCAGAGGCTGAGGTTGACTGGGGTCTGTGGCTGCCAGTGGCCCGTGACCGCACTGGGAATGAACAACGAGCCGGGGCAACTAGGCACTGCATTAGGACACAATGGAGAGAGAAGGAGCCCTCCTGAGTCCTCGTGTTACTGCTGCTTACTGACTGCAACAATAGAGGCTTCTGTCAGAGAGAAGGACGGGAGATTCAGAGCGTACTGAAAGAAGGAAACACAAGAGATGATGGGGGCGAGGACATCGCCGTGGATGCTTTTGAGATGGTGGTTTACTGCTTCAGATATTTAAAAAATGCTCATGTCCAACAGGCATCAGATATCTGTTAATGCAAAAAATGTATTTAACCACCTCAATCAGAGGCACATGGCTGAGTACAAGGATGCAAGGAGAGCTCAGCAGCTCTTGTGAGTTCGGAACCAGAAATATATTTGAGGATGTTTTTTAGTTTTCATGTCATCGAGAATATCAGTCAAGCCGAATTACTGAAATACTGTGACATTGTTTTAGGGCTACTGTTTGTGTGGTAAATGTATAGTAAATGTACAGTCATGTAAAGTGTTCAGGCTTATCAGGTGCCAAAACACTCCACAACACAATGAGGCCAGTCACACTGAGACCCATCGCTCCCCTCCTGCACTGCACGTCAACAGTTTTCAGGAGGTGAAACATGGTCAACTTTTCAGCACAAGGTGCAGAGTTGCACCGCTTTCCCCGTTTCTTCACATTTGACGGATGGCTGCTTATGCAGCCGTGCTCCACAGGTGCACCATCCTGTTATGTCCAAAACAGGCTTTTGCAAGGCGTTTTGAAAAGCTACCTCACCTATTGCATCAGGGCTCTTTGTGATCGCAACTTATGAGGAATGAATTTAATGCTCTGGAAAGTCATCGCAGAGGCAGTCATTTCATAAACTGTAACCAGTACAAATACGTCGCTCATGTTACAAAGTAATCAGGAATGTGCGTCTGCCTGTATTTGATTGGCCAGTGCAGAGTGGATGATATCCAATACAATGCAGGCAACAGATGACCCTGCATTTCTTTCTCGGACGCCGCGGGAATATCACTGGTGCCCCACTGCACCCCATCGATGGATCAGTTTCATCAAGTGAATGAGGGGACTTGCAACAGCGTGGTGGAAATAATTCTGATTCCACATAGAAAGCCAACATTAATTTATGTTAACATTTCATTGAATGCGGATCTTATATCTCAAATAGTCTGCAGATTGACTCAATATATAGATCATGGTGTTTGACGTTGGACTGCAGAAGTATTTGTTGTGAGGCCCAGTCTTTGCCAACACTGGCTGGAAGTTGATGCTGAAGAGTTATAATAACAGGGCTAACACATACGTGGTGATTTGACATGCAGGGAAGCACCCTGCATCAACCCCGTCACTCCTCACATTGCTCCCGAACTGGTGACATCACTTCCCCCTGCAGGACTGCAGGGTATCAGAGGCCCGGCTCGGGGGGGGAGGGTTTGGGGAGTGAGGGTGTCAATCAGCCTGTCAGTAAGCAGGACAGGAGGGCAATACGTCTCCTAAAACCACCAACATAAACCCAGTGGTGTTTAGACGGACACCTACACACACAACCAAATGGAGCACAGGGGTTGGATGGTAGAATCCATTAGGAGGACTAAAGGTGCTTTTGAGGGGGCACAGTGATGGGGGGGGGGGGCAGATTTGTTTGACTAATCGCTGACCTTTAGGTTGTAGAGACCTCTGACAGCAAATAATCTGGGCAGATAGAGAGCGCAGAAGGTCTTAGAAAGCAAAACAAGGAAGGGAAAGTGAAAAAAGTATGGTAGAGAGGAGGAAGACGAAAGTTAAATCAGAGAAAACAATTGTGAGAAACAGAACAAGAGATGATTGAGGAAAACAAGTAGACTGGAAACAGTGACGAGCTCTGGGCAGCAAGTCTGACTGCTTCTGAACACAGGCCGTCTTTCATTAGCAAAACAGCCCCGTAAGTCGCCTTAGCGAGTACGACCCATATTTACGATTATCAGTAGGTGGTGACCTCTGATGATCGCAGTATATGTGGTGGGAGCAAAAGGAGACAGTCAGGTGACATAGTACACTCCCCAGTCTCACATCAAGGTGTGTAAGAGACCCACCGATCTACTGGACAGACAGACAGACAGGGTGGACAGACGGGGCTCTCACCCTCGAAACTGCTGTTCATATTCTGTGAGAAACCAAAAGTCTCGGTGAGTTATTTTGGCTTTTTACTTTCCGTGTTTACTGCAGTAACATAACCTATTGCAACTCACTCCATGATCTTTTCCTAAACCTAACCTAGTTTTGGGTCCTCAACCGAACCCAATAGTCACCAGTTCACGGTGGGGCATGTGTTGTTTGAACAATGCCATTTATATTATCCCAAAAACATACTAGTCTTTTGTTGCTCTGCTTTAATTTAACTTGCACTCAGTAAGAGAAAAACCCAGCAACAGTGACACCGATGAGTTGTACTGATCAATCAGGGAAGTCCAACAAGGATATGAAAAATAGTTTAGGCGCTGACAAAAAAGTGTTACAAATATAGCAGCTCATGATCTATTTTTATAAAAAGGGTTTTTCCCCTGTAGCAGTATTAAAATCTAATTCCTAGTTCCGTTTTGGTTGCCGTTAAAATTCCTGTCTTTAGTTGTTTTTTTTTTTTTTTTTTTTTTAATAACATTCCTTAAATTGACTCCGGGCTGCCTTGAAACATCCGTGTGGAAATAATAATAACAGGAAAAGCAAAGTAAAGCACAAAACAAAGAACAGGGGGAAAGAGATCGCCCAGAGCAAAGCTACTTCTGTGATTTAGACAGCATGTAACCCCCTCCCCCCTACACACACACACACACACACACACACACACACACACACACACACACACAGAAAGAACATACTCATGCACACACACTTTCCTGCATGATTTACGACACCTTATTGCCTACATCACAGATCCCAATCTGAAGACACAAAGGCAGACACTTAAAACAGACAGGAGGACACATGTTTTGGCTGACTGGCTACTGACGGTGCTCAAAGAGAACAAGAATCCACACGTTCGAATGCGAGCGGGGCTTCCTGAGGAAAGTGGAATTATCCTTGATGAGAGCGATTAAGAGTCACTAAAGGCATGTATGTGAGGGGGGAAGGAAAACACGGTCGCACCGTGGAGCCCATAAATAATCCCTCTTTACACACTCCGCCGTCAGAGGTGTCTGTAGGACACGGAAAACAAACACGAAGGGCTCAGGCCTGGTTAAAGGATATCCAACTTAATGCATTCACAAGGTTAAACAAAGCTGTTAAATAACAGATGCTGACAGCATGCCCTGTATGACTTCGATGAGTGCAGGTCCCTCAAAATCACCTCCTAGTTAATTTCTCTGCAGTCATGAATACATCCCCTGACACGAGCCTCATTATACCACAATGCAATGCAGCTGACAGACTAGCTGATGACTTGCTGATGACTACTTATGACTTGTGGGCACAATCCTTATACATGGAAAATATCTCCCCTTTCTGTTTGGATCAGTGCAATTACTGCTTTCTCTGCCTCAACATTAACCCCAGGAGAGTTCAGGCACGTAGCCCGAGGACTTAAACACACACTTGTTGACAGTTATCAACAAGCGGATAAAATAAGATATAGGCCACACACATGCCGCTCCTGGTCCTCCAATAGAAGATAATTTACAGGCTGCCGCACTTTTAAAAACAAAGGGGGTTAACCGGCACATCATTCAGGGCCAGACACACACACTCTCAGGGTTGTCATCCATATTTACGACATGGTCTGTATGTATGTGTTCACGTGTTATGTGCTCTTCTGTGTATTCATATGAACTTCCTGTCCAGAGTGGGAAAAAACAAGCAATTTAGAAGAGAAGCACAGAGGAGGGACCACGATGTGTAGAAAAAATATAGTCCTTTTTATGTAGCACATGTAAAGCTTTTAGAAAATGAGGGGAAAAAAAAATTGTGCTATAATCTTTAATAATTTGGCTACTTAGGTTGAAGCGCAGTGCTCGGTTCTTTCTCCCGTAAAAATGGAGGCCAAGAAAATGATGTTCAAGCATAACATTCACACACACAAAAACCACCTCTGTCTCGCCCTCCATCTCCACCATTTGATCTGTCCTCTGGCTGCATTGACCAGGGGGAGCCCACACACACGCTCACCTCAACGGACCAATTCAGGTTACACTGACAACTGATTTTTGCATATGAAAATGATTTTATCTTTGCAAAAACACATCATGGGAGCAGCTCTCAGGAGTGAATACAAGCGTCTAGAATGCCTAAGTGAAATGTGCTCCCTTTTACCATTTATTCTGCTGTCAACGGCTGCTGGCTGCTGGAGGTTGTTCATGATGGAGCCTGCTCCGTCCACACAGTTCACTTTCAGGCCACTGAAAGACTATTTTGGATATATTCCACCGACTTTATTAGATTTGTCAAAAGGGAAATGACAAGCTGCGAAGTTCAATATCCTGTTTACACTGATAACATTGTAAGTACAGTACATGGTACAGAGTGGCTCGCTGAGCCCTCAGGATGCCTCCAGACAGATAAAATAAACCAATACTGCTATGAGTACGTTTTTCTGTTAGTATGGGATTTAAAAGGGGCACAAGATCAGGAGTGGACTGCTGAGGAACACACTGTATGGGTAAAGTACACAGAGCATAAGAGCATGTGAAATGACGATGACTCTCAGTTATAAAACCTAAAAAAACCCCTCCTGTTTAGCTGGACTCTAAAAAGACTATTCATAATATATCAAAGTAATATTTATTTTTATGTTGGTGTGTGTCCCTCTGAATAAGAATGGCTTTGTTTATCCCATCAGTAAGCCAGCAAGATGCTTGTAATGTGGATCTGATGAAGCACCACATCTGTCTTCATTTGAACAGTTCCACTGTTGTCTGAACTTGACATCCAAACATAACTTCTCTCTGAAGAAGACGTGGGAGCTAAATGCGTAGTACTGACATTCTGCTGCATCACAGCCTAAAATGTCCCACCGGTCATATGCGTGCAATTTGGGAGGCACCAGTTCCAATAAATCCAAAACCGATTGATAAGCTTACTTCAGTTGAATAGACATCCTTTTTCACTCTGGATCAAACTGCGTACATCATCTTAAGCTCTACAAATTGCTTAACATCCCCTGGCTCAGGCTCACAGGTTACGAGTCCAAATGGCAAACAAAAGCCTCTTTTTATACCTAGAAATACTCAAGGTAACACTGTGCCTCCCTCTGTCCCTCTCACACACTCTAACACCAACACAGACTGCAAAGAAAGAACCCTCTCTGTGCCTCCATGTCTGCATGTATGTAACTGTGTTTTTTTTTCTTTGCAGGAGTGTGTGTGTGCGTGTGTGTGCGTGCGTGCATGTGTGTATGCGTGTGTGTGTGTGCGTGTGTGTGTGCGCATGTTCATGGGAGGTTTAGGGCAAAGTTCAGGGAAACCCCACAAACCCCATCTATGCCTTGTAACCCTCAGGGAGAAAACGTGATTCACAGAAACGCTCGCGCGCACACACACACACACACACACACGTACCCACACACAGTTTCATAAAGCACAGACTTTACCAGACCTGACCTTGACCAGACCTGCCACCAGGATCACCAACAGACAGACACAGGGGATTCTGGGAAACAGGAAACAGGAAGTGGGCCCTGTCCAGGCTGAGTGTGAAAGCTGTGTTCATAATGACTTGTGCATGAAGTACACGGTGTGTGGTAAGCGGCGTAAAGACAGACTGGAGCTCTCACTAACGTCTAATAATGTAAATTACTTTAATGGTTAAAGTCGTCTACACATCATGACAGTCCCCACGTGTGAGTGTTCACATGTGTCTGCCAGCATGCGTGTGAAGCCCCCTGACCTGGGCAGCATTTAGCAGAGAGGCATCCAGGCTTGTGGGAGGGGGCCGCGGTGGGGTCTCTGGTTTCAAACAGTGCCGGTGCCCTGGGACCGGGCCATGTCAAAGGGCCAGTCCCTGATGAGCCATATTAGGGCCCGGGTCCCCAATCAATCAGCACTGTGCTATAAAGAATCCACAACAAGGCGGCAATTAAGCCCCACAGAGGACTTAACTAAACACGTGTGAGAGATAGGGTTTGTCAGAGAGACCGCGTGTGCAGTTCTTTGACTCACTGTGTTTTGTGTAGAACTCCAAGTGTGCATATGTGCGACTGTGTGTAAAAGTAAAAGCCTTCTGAGACAGAAGGGGGGAAAAAAAGTTGTTCCGGAGGTGCAAAGTAACAGAGGACAGAGGTGAAACAAGTCTCAATAGGCTGTCTTTGTGATTCCTTGTAAAATGTTTGCATCATTGTAGCTGATATGAACACATTCAACTGGTATTGCACATGTAACTTTTAATCCATGCATTATTCCATGAGAAATCAACAAAAACTGTAAAAAATAAAACATTCCTGGATCCATTCTTTTCTCTGGGTCTGCACCAAAAGCTATTGAGGTCTATTAAGGGCTAAGACCCATCCCCCATCCAAGTTTCACAGGTGAAAACACAACCTCCATAAATTTTCTGATTGGTTCCCTGTAAACTTTGCTTTCACTATTATATGCAATTTTGTCAGACACACTGCATGAAAAATCCTGGGGAAATCAGGTGATCCAGTGAAGCTGACAGCCTGGCCCTCTACTTTCACATCTCGATTACACTAAATGAATGAACAAAAATGAAGTTTCATCACGTGTTTTTGTCAGTTTCTACTCAGACTGGGGGGGAAAAGTGCTTTTCTTAACTTTCGCCAATATAGTTCTATCCATTTTCACGTTTGGCTCTTAACAGGGCTAATAGCTAATTTGGGAATACTGCAGATGCTGTTGCTCTGGCTCTCGGCTGACCTATGGGTTGAGAAAAAACTCCACTGGTACTGAGCCTGTTGCTGGCAGGTCCAGATAGGTCTAAGAGAGTCCAGAGTGAAATACTTATTTTTCTTAACCGGATCCCAAATTGAAATAAGTTAAGCAGAACGCCCTGTGTCAGTCTGATGTGGAGTGCTGAAGTGGCACGGGGGCAGCGCATCCAAAACTTGAGTGGGCCTGTCATCCCCCTCAGTCTGAATGGGTGCGATGCTTGTGGTGTGGAGCAAATCATCATCAATCCTGGCCAGCATCTGAGAACCACAGCACTGTTGACACTGGCACTGAGGTGAGGCAAAGTGAAACCCGAAATCCAGAGTTTCTCAATGCGGCACACCAGAGTTCACAGTCAGATCCGAGAGCCTGTTGTGACCGGAGACGGCTCATTCTGTTTGCTGAGAACAGAGAGAGGGGGCAGACCGGTTTTGAGGGGCGGACCAGGGTTCGAACGTCCCGGGCTAGTGTCCTTGAGTTTGACATTCAGTGCCACATTAAACTTTTGTGCCTCATTTTGCACCTACAGTAGGGAGGGCGTGTCATTTATCAAAAATGCTTACTGCAGTGTGCCGGTCTTGCAAAATAGACTCATTAACTTTCATGCTGAGACTTATCTGAGGAGATTATCCTAAATATGAAGCGACCGCCAGCAGCCAGTTAGCTAAGCTTACACCAACTAAACAGGAAATGCAAGAATTAGCCAGCCATTCGAGAGTAAAAAAATCTTCGAGCACCTCTAAGCAAGCGTAATGAATGTTATATCTCCCATGTTCAATCCATACACACAGAGTAAATATATCTGTGGTTTTACGGGGGTCCTGTGTGCTAGAATGTAACTGATACTGTCACGCTGAGCATACCTGGCACCAAACTAAAACTGTTTTCAGTCTTTGTGCGGATTGAACAAACAAGATATAACCTCTTACTAAATCAGATCTAGCAGCGCTGGCAGGCAGATGGTGCTCACAAATAGCTGTTGTTTCCACAGTCTTTGTGCAAAGCTAAGCAAACCAAACCAGCTGCTGGTGAAGAGAGTGGTATTAATCTTGAGAGTGAATGAGGATGTTTACCAAGACGGTCTATAAAGAGGGATCAGGGGAGCATGTTGTGTGTGGAAAACCGTTAATCTCTGAGGGGGCAGGTAAATTAAGAGGCGCTGCTATGTAAAGAAAGCTGTGGTTGGGAAGTTAATTCTATTATCTGTGTACTGTATTTCTCACAGGACGCCAGCAGAAAAACATGAGGGCACCACAAAGGAAACCGCAGGGGAGCTGCGCTATAGTAATGAATTAATACATGAACTCACCATGTGGCAATAACCGATAACTCTTGGACAGGGAGGAGGACCGTACAGGGAGTTCATTAGACTTCATATGATATTCTTTGAGACAATTACCGTGCTGCGACTTGCATTCGATGCCGCACAAGAAGTGAGGCATGCAAAATGCCCCCCCCCGTCAGCTGATTGCTCAGTCAGCTTGTTGATTTGCCCTTCAGTCTTGATCTGTAGAGTGATGATGCAAAACGCAGCCCAGAGCGAGATTCCCGAAGTAATTATCTCAAGTACGAGTTCAATTGCAGCTTAGGTAAATGCTTTGACATGTTGTTACTTCGCTAATGAGGATTTTGGATGCTTTTCAGATCTCTGCCAGATAAAACCCTTGTTGGCACCCTTCACCCACCTACACTCACACAACAAGCCTTTGAATGCAGCGGTTGTGTAATTACCTGACCTCTTAATAAATCAGATCCCTAATCACACAGACATGCCAGCTACAAGTCTTTCACAACAGCTGCTATAGAGCAGAAAATAAACAAACAAGACGTTTCCATAAAGTGTCAATAAATCCATTACGATTACTGTGTGCACACATTGCGGCACCGAATGCCTTTGGAGCAAGCCTGAGCGAGCTTCAAAATCAAGTTAGTGTGACATCTTCAAGTCATTACACATTTTGGAAACTACTTTCTTAAACCAATTTATCAATCAACCCGGGGCACTGCTGCGGGTGACATGCACACGTGCACGCACACACGCGCCACAGTCAAATTACACCTCCGTTTTTAACTCTTTGATGCTGCGACTGTATAACTGGATAGCCAGCGGGCTGACGACAACGCGGGCCCCACGGCCCTCTTCACGTCAGCTCCAAATTCAATTTAATCCAGTGTGTTGACAGCTGCCTAATTACAGAGCAATTCACCCTGTGTTAGTTGGTTTCTTGCCACACACACACACACACACACACACATAAGCAGGAAAGGTCATACTGTACATGTGTTTACACTGCATGACACCTGATTAGCAAAAAATGTGAGTCATCAAGTTACACCCCGACCTGCAAATTAATTGCAGGTTTACAGAAAGTAAATAAAGACCTCACTGTATTACACATGTAGTTACATGCATAGATACATACATATGAATCTAATCAATGACAAGCCGGCACCTTCAGATATGTGATTGTTTGATTCTCTGTCCACACAGGAGGATGATGAGGAGCAGAACGGCTGTGCACACTGCCAGTGATTATGTTTGTTGAAAATAAAAAGGGGGACGTGCTGAAGCAAACGACAGGAAGATCGAAGATAAGCAAGGGGCAGAAAGGTCAGGAAAAAGTCACACACACAAGAAAAAGAAGAAGGCAGAATAACAAGAGTAATGAGATCCTGTTCTGCGCTACACTCGTGCTCTTTATTCTCCGGCGCAGAGTGGACAGAGGAGCGAGAGCACAGGAGGCACGGTGGAGGGAAGGGAAGAAAAAAAAAGAAAAAGAAGAAGAAAAAAAAAAGCAGCTATTTTTGTAATTGCTTTTTTTTTTCCGCGAGTGCTGAGAGAAAAGTGGTGGGGAAAGTTTTGAGAAATTTAAACAGACCTGACAGCCAGGGTGTAGTGGTATTAATCTTTTCAAACAGGGAGAAAACCCCGCTATTATAAACACAGACGGAGGCTGAGATCAGCTGCCGTGTTGCATAAAGCCTGTTTATCGCTGCTGTCAGATTAAAAAACCTAGATATAAACTAAGTCAACATTTATAGAAATATAGAAGCAACCCTGTTATGGGAAATCATGCAAGAAATCTTTAAATTATGAAGTTAATGTGTGTTTCTTTTGGCCACTTGGGAGCAGTGGAAACATGGACAACACTGACGCACCACTCCCTTCAGCGTTCATATTGCCTATTTACACATCCAGCAGATTAGCAATACAGACACATCACAACAATTAACATTCGTTTAGAGTCATGTTTCTGTTCAGCTTATGAACGGTAGTCAAATATTCCATTGCTACATGCTCCGCTATGTTCACCAGCTACGTACATGCTAAAACCAAAACAATGAGCTGAAAGACGCTAAAACTCCACTGAACAGAGAGTTGGGGGATCACTCTCTCTTGGTATGAAAGGCATATGCAATACTGGTTATTTTATGCGTTGTTACTATGAAAATTAATGAGACGAAGCTAAATTTCAACGTACAATGACTCATATAGAGGCGTCACTTGTAAGACACGGAAAAGGTAGCCCCAAAACAACAGAGCAGCACAAACACTGCTCAGTAAACTCTTTGCTGTATCCATTTCCATCTGTAGACATAATCCCCCCGCTATAGATATGAATCTCATTAAATCACGATTCATTCATGCAAAACTGTCATTCATTTTCTGTGATTCATTTGCTCATTCAAATGGCTCTAGCACGGACAGAAAGGAAAAAAAAAAATGTCAGTTCAGTTTCAGCCCAGCCTGCCAAACGTGTCTTACGAAGCTCTAATTAATCCCGCTGATTCATTCAAGTGCAAAAACAACTGAAGGAAAAACAACCTCACAGGCTCAAAGAAAAGGGAGATGAAGAAGAGAGTGTGTGTGGACAGTTCTGGGCTGCTCCGTCAGGCCTCGGCGAGGAGTTGTTAACCGTCTCTGATCTGAGCTTACAGCTAAACCCCCCGTCGCCCCCACATAGTTGATCGCACCTGAACGCCGCCGACCCTGGAAATCAAAGAGCAACATGCAGCCCTGGGTGTTAATGGTACCATCCTCCTCCCTCCCTGCTAACACTGTTTTTCTTTCACTCCCTTCACTCTCCCGCCTTCTCAATCGCGCTTTTCTTCCCCCCTGCAAATGAAGGAAGTGTGGCAGCACACAGAGACCGAGAGAAAGTTGGGGGTCTGAGTTTGGCAGGCCAGACTTTTTCCCCTCACCCTGTGTTTGTTCTGGCTCTATTAAAACATCTACGTGGAGTGGAGGGGAGGAGAGGGAGGGGGACCATGGGAGCAGCAAGGGCACGGCGAACTGGTGATAACTGGCTACGACTACAGTAGTTAATCACCCAACACTCTGGATTGGAAATTAGAGTTGTGTATGAGAGAGTGTGGGCTTGGTCAGACTTGGACTTGCTGTGAGAGGAGATATAAAGGAAACGTTTTGCGTCTTGGGAAATATTCTCTCTCTCTTTCTTGCTGAGAGACACTGAGTAAATTTATAGAACTCCCTTATCCAAGCTGGCCAGAAGCTGTGACCTCTTGAAGCCTCGTCGACACTGACGGTGTTCTTTTTTAATCATGATTGGCATTTTATCCCTTTATTAAATAGCACCAGTGTAATAATTCAACACATAATCCTTCATTGCAGTTTTAGTACAGATTAACAAATGAGTGTTAAACCGTGAACTTCAGAGGAGCTTTTAGCAAAGACTTGAATTTGCTTTGCTTTTTTAAAGTGTGAAGTCCCAAAGGTTTGATCGTGCATCACATCATTAAGTGAAAAGCGAGCAACAGGTGGGCCTTGCAAAGCCGCACACCTTAAATATTAAAGGGTAACTCCACCAATTTGACAATTTGAAGTGTGTTTTGTGTGTATTGACACTTTGTTAGCAGGGATTCTTCGATAGTACTGCAGTGACAGCAGCACGTCATTGGTTTAAGACACACCATAAGCAGGTGGGCCAGTTGTTGCTCGGCACCGAGTCAAAGTGACTAAAGCCAGGCCGCCAGATGTGATGGAAAAAAAGGCATAAGAGTAATGCTAGACCAGTGGACCTGCTTTTCACAACCTTGCACCTATATTACCCACAGTGCAACTTTAACCACTGAGTGACATCACTGGAGCCAGTTTTTCAGCCAAGACCTGTAAACATACTCTCTTGTGTAAAATTGATGGACTTTAATCATTAGGCCTATGTATCAAATCAAAGAATTTTTCTCAACAATGTAGAAAACACTTGCTTGGATGGAAAATTCAACTGCGTCATCTTTACGGTCAGAATCCAGATTTTCAGAGACCTGAAAGACTGTCATCTAGACCTGCCCCCATGGACCTGAGACTCTGACAGACTTAAGAGCTGACTTCTAAACCTGTCTTGACGGACGTGCTGAAAGCCTTTAAAAGAAAAAAAAAAAAAAAAAAAAGTGACTCTGGAAGGAATCTGAAAATGTCTGCTCTAAAGGAAAAGTTCACGCTTCAGACTTTCCTCTCCTGTCCTCATCCTTCTGTCTCCTCCTTCCTGTGTTTCTGATCCGCTCTGCTGTACTTTTCTGCTCTGGTCTCATGCAGCCACACTGAACACAGTCTGCTTAAATTGTAGCTGAAACCTCCAGGCTGTCAGCTTAAAGTTTGCCTGTGGCTACTCTCAAAACCCAGCCCTACGAAAACACACACACACACACACACACACACACACACACACACACACACACACACACACACACACACTGTGATGTCCCACACACCACAAAGTGTACACTTAAGCCTGATGCAGAGGGGATGGAAATCGGAGCACAGAGCGAAGCAAAGACAACACTGAGGACGTGAAGCTCATGTAATGTTCAGGTTCGACAAGGTGGGTGGCAAGAAATTTTCCCCCCCAAATTTGTGAGTAATATTTGTGGCTAAGAAAACGGAAGTCGCAGCGCTCTCTGGAACCCTCGCTGCTTAATACGGAGGAGCTGGGAGGTGCAAAAACAGGCTGTGGAGCGTGCAGACTGATATATATTTCACGTTCACTGCTTCTGGACCAGACGTCTTTTTCCGAAAACCTTTAGAGTCCAGGAGCTGCAGGTTTTTGACATTTGGACAGCTGTGGCATGAGGTAAGCAGTCGCAGGTCATCATGTGTCATCATTAGCTGACCCTGTCTCCTTGATGGCCTGCCATCCTGCTTTACAGCTACTAAGTTAACTGTGGTGCTAATGATGAGCAGCAGTGACGATCGGCCCACCACCGCTGCAGCCCCGCCGCTGTCAAAGGAGGCCCCTGTCCATTTAAACGAAGTCTGTAATGACTGTAATGAGAAGCAAGATCGCTTGCTGGTCTTCAGTCGACAGCAGCACTTTCCCTCACATGTTGGCAGGAAAATGAAAAACAGCACAAGGAGAACTTAATTATTCAAACTTACAAAGTGTGATGTAGCGTCTGGTGTGTTAAAGCTGTTTTTCAATGATTTTGAATTATTCCGATGCTTGGATTAAAGCAGTCTGAAGCTTCAGTAGGATCTCCTCTCTTTTTAAACAAAAACCTTGCATTGAAATAAATATGGTAAATATGGTTTTAATTGTACCAGCTCAGGTTGATTAGCCATTCATAAAAACTTTCACAAATAACTTTTCATTAAAATTATTATCTTGCAACAACTGACTCCAACATGTCCAGATTGGGTTGTTGTTAGCAGGAAATCTAAAAGTTCACAGCTACACAGGAACGTTGCCAACTATCAACCAGCTTTGCATCACTACAATTACGGTAGCATATGCAAAGGAACAATGTTGAACTTCACTCTGTTTGCCGGCAAAAATCCACCAAAACATGTCATCTGGCAGATTTAGAAACTGTTTTATCAACTACCAAGATTGGTGTTCCACATTTTGTAAGTGGCGTCCACGGACACAAATAGTCCGCTCTTGAGAGACAGATCCACTGTCTCGCTAAACTTCGATCAAACTATCTGAATTAGTTAGTGCTGATAAACTATAAACCAAGGCTCTGTTACTACATGGCCTATTTCTCGGCCTCAGAAACATACCTTAGCATCACTTTTGAGCTTCAATGGCACCATGAACTGGAAGTCGCTGCCATTTGTTCGTCTACTGTGAAAATGGAGGCTGAGAAAACCCCAACCAAAATGTATGACTCACACTCCTCTCCATTGCATGGTTTAGCTGTAATACAACATTGTTTGTTGACTAAATCAAGCCCCGCCCAACTCACAGTACTTGACCTATCAGTGGGAGCGTTTATTGGTCCGGTACAGTGAGGTGCATCCTGGTTGTTTGAGCAGAAGGTAATACTACTGCCTCTTCACTCTGTTTGGTCTGGTCATGTAGCAACAGTTTCAAAGATATTTGTGTCATTTGGCCCAAATCACATCCTGCTTTGTTCTGATCCGCACTTATTTTTCCATTTAGTTTTATTACCAGCATTTTCACATCGCCCTCGTCTTTGATTTTTCCTTTTTATCGAGCGTTCCCGAGAGAGAAAATCGCATTTCTTTGTGAGCCAACTGTCTCATCTGCAAATCAAGCTGCAAATTTAAGGGGCAAAAAATGAAAATGAAAAACATGTAAACAAAGGGATGGTAGAAACAGATGTTTGAAAATGAGGACCCGTACGCGCTAAAATGTGTGCGTACGTGCGTGCAGTCGTGTCAGCGTGCGAGTGCATTTAGTAGGTGTCCGATATGTGCTCCGTGCCAGCAGTTTTGCTTCACGGGACGCCACATGGAACGTGGCCCTGGGCCGTGCCATAATGTCATTGAGGAAAATCTTCCAGCTCAACTGCTTTGATCCTACGAGAATCAAACGAACTGAGAATGTTTTTATCCCATAACACTGCGGAGACGTCAACACAAAGCAGAGGAAGCTCGCCAGACACAAACAAAAGTTGGAGTCGGGCGCAGCATTACTTTAGAGACGGAGCACAAGTAGGTCCCTCCCAGCACTGAGAGGAAAACTCATCTCTCCACCGACTTTGTACTGCATGAAGGAGCCTCCTCGTCACCTCTGCCTTCTAGCAAACAACAGAAAAATGCCACGAAGCTGCTGTGCAGTGTCAAATGTTTCTGTGATGATATTAGTTTGTGTCATTTTTTTTCCCCGTCCGTTGGCTTAATCATTTCTTCTGTGCTTTAGCAATCTTCGCAGTTTGTTCCTGGGACGTTGGCTGTGAGACCTGCTGTGAATTGTGAAAAAAACAACTGAAAGTGTAGGTCGTGACACACAACGCAAGAAAGTGTACATCGCTGCTATAATGCAGTTTGTGCATTTTTACAGGCATTTTGTCCACGCTTCAGCTCCCCCGTCGCATATCGTGGCGGAGATTGTTTTCCCCTCAGTAGGACAGTTTCTGTCTTTCTCACAAACAACATGGAAATGTTTTAGTGGAAGGTATATTTTGATACTTAACATTTTGCGTCGTTTGCTTGTATTTGCCACTCCGATCCTGTTTGATTAGGCGCGCACGTTCGTGTTAAGAGATCCGGACTGTGGCTGGTTTTGCTGTACATTCAAACAGCTGGCAGCTGATTGGGCGGCTATAAAAGGTTATATAACAGGAACCAGAGAGACAGATGTGGGTCATTTTCTCTACTGCTCACGTTAGGTGGAAATATTCTAGGGAGACTTCAGCTATTCGACTAAACTCACAAGCGCACACAGGATATTTACTCTTAATTATTTTAACTTCATTATTGCCTTGAAATGAAATGAGAGGCACGGGTTTTAAATCTAGACTTAACAACATCCAAGTTGTGTGTTATAGACCGCATATGGTGTTATTATAGTCATCAACATCTGCTTTAAGTCCTGAGCTGTGATTGGTGAACAGCCCTGTCCCCCGTCCACATTCCAGCTGCGGCCCACGACTGAGTGTACACAGTCTATATTCAAATGTGAACCATGTGAGGTGTGATGGTTGGTCTGAAGGATTTAAAGGCTCGCACTGAATATTCATACAGCCACAATGAGACCAGGAGCAACAAAATTTAAAACTACAGACTGAGTCTTGTTATGAATTGAGTCATTCCAAAATGAAAATTCTGGAGAGGACTTTTTGGGTGAAAATAAACAAACTTTAGGGGATTTCTTGTGCCATGTTTCTTTTCCACAGGTGAAAATTCGAATCCACGTATAACAAAAAAACAACCACGTATGAATTACTGTAATTCATATGTGATGATGTAAATCTGACATGTGAAAATGTGCATTTATATGTGAAAAAGGCCAATCATTTATATCAAGTTCATCAAGAGCTCTGTTGAAGTACATCTGTTATTTTCGAGCAACAATGCATGTCACTCTGCTGCTATCTACATGTGAGTCGTACTCATCCCCCTGTATGCATTCTGAGAAGTACAGCACGAACAGACTGACAGAGGGAAAAGTGGATGGAGGAAAAGCAACTTACGTTGTCCCTCCTGGCAGAGGTGTAGGGAGTGGATCTGGAAAAGAAGACAAGGGGATTTTTTTACAACAGGATAAACAATATTGCTCCCAGATTTCTCCCTGCACACACTGCCAGCTACAAGCAAGAATCAGTCAAGACGACTGTTGCTAAAAGGAGCCAGATCTATGGCAGGGAAAAAAAGGAAGGGAAAAATATGACTGTTTGTCTGAGTGAGTGCGTAAAACACTCGACACAAAGCTGCTTCACGGTGACATTTACATGCCAGTAAGTTTGAAAATGCTTCGCTGGCAGCTGTAGGTGCACAGGCTTTACGTTCTCTTACCAAACTTGACGAACAACACGCCCGTCGTGGACACGGTGCCCTGGGTGTTGGTGGCCACACACTGGAAGTAGCCCGTGTCAGTAGTGTCCAGGTTGCGGATGCGGAGGCGTGACCCGTAGGGCATGGATCGGTACGAGATCCGCCGCGGCTCCTGCACCACCGGGGCGTCGTTCTTCAGCCAGCGCACAGTGGGCGGCGGGTTGCCCGCCACGTGGCAAGTGAGCTCGGCCGTGTGGCCCAGAGAGGTGGTGATGTTGTTCATGGGCCTGTCGAGGCGGATGAAGAAGGGCCCTTTGAAGACAAAGAGGCAGAGGAGAGATGAGAGGAAAGAATTCAAGGGCGATAAAGAGCAAGGAGACAGTCAGAATGAGGAGATAAATGCATAAAAAGGGGAGCCAAGTGAGAAGAAACATCAGGAGTGAGATGATTTAGAGGCACAAAGACAGAAGGGGAGGGAAAATATTGTATTACACAAGGCCAAGAACTAAGGTATAAATCAAACAACACTTTCTGCGCTACTTAAGAGCTGGATGGAAAAAAAAAACAAAACACGCTGCTGTTTAAGAGGAAGTGGTAAAACAATTCAGTGTTTTCAGACATATTCAAGGTCTGGTTTTGCAAGTTACGTTGCGGTTGCCACTGTGGTGACACCTAATTTTATTTTTCATCGTGGCTGCGCAATGCCAGAGGGTTTTCCACAGCTCGCGTCTGAGCTCATGAGGGCAACAACACCTGTGCTGTGAGCAAAAAAAAACCCTGAAGGAGAACAAACTGAGTGAACCTGAGGCTTCCAAAACCATTGTGGACACCCCACCATTGTCATTCAGAAGTGCTTGGAAAGGACAAAGCAAAACATTTTTTGCGTGGTTATCTCCACGACCGCATTTTCCCTCAAGGTGGTCAGAAGAAAACAATCCAGAGGGCCACCTAAGAGCTTAATGTGCAGGGAAAACATTGGTGTTAATGTCAAGAAAAACCTCTGGAAAGTTTCCTCAACCCCAAAAACCCATCTTAAGTATGCAGAAATGCTGCTGGTTACACGAACCGGCCAAAACAAACAAAGGAGGAAAAACACATACAGAGGAATCGCAAATAGGAGTCACACAAGCTTCAATTTGTGTGAAAGGCGAGGAGACTGAGGAGTGAAAACAGAGACGCACACTTAGATATGCACGGACACCCACATATTTAAATATTTTAGTAATTAGGAAAGGCGTTCCTGCACTGAGCCCGCATAACTTTGGACACACCACTAAAAAAAATACATCTCTGTGATTTGGTATTCTGTTCATACAGGTCACAAAAAACATTTCACAGTGGCCCAGTCTGTCTTCCTGACATGGGTTTCCCCCCCACAAGAGCACTGCTGTCCTTTCCAAAGCTGCTCTCTGTCTTGCTCTCCTAATTAATCCGATTATCCTCGTCGTTTAAGGTGAAAAGTACACGACAGATAGGTCCGGTGTGCAGGATTTAGGGGGCAGAAATGGAACATACCTTTCATAATGATGTCATCTTACAAGTATAATCGCCTGAAACAGGAAATGGTTTGTGTTTTTTCGATACCTTAAAATGAGCTTTTTATATTAACAGAGCAGTTTCTCCATGTTGCACCGGCGTGTTGCTACAGAGGCCCAGAAAGGACAAACCCACACTGACTGTCGAGGGGGGGGCTTCTGTGTTTTTTGTGGCCATCAAAGCAGAGGGTGAAATAAAAGAGTGTTTGCTTAATTCAATGCCACCAGATCTTACACACTGGACCTTAAAGCGTAGTCAATTTAAAAGTGAAAGATGCAAGTCAGTGGGAGAAACACAATACCAGAACTCAAAGGTGATGGAAACACTGGTTTGTAATAGTTCTGGTAAGAAGAAGAATTACAATCAGATCCCTCCCTTGAATCGTGGGTTTGATGCCGTGTGTTGCAGGTAGAGTTTCTGCCCTGATTCAAGCCTGTCAGGCAATTATTCCTCTAAGGTCAACAGAAAACATTTGAGCGTCTCCAAGACAGCTAATTTGTTGAGGTCAAGATTTGATTTAGTTGAAAGTTATCTGCTGACAGTGACTCTAATGTTGTCATGTAAAAGGGAGATAATCATGATGATTACTGGAATTCATCAAAATTGCCAGTTCTCGGGACATCTGACTGAATGAACAACCTATTCCTAGAGGGATTATTAAGTTACTGCTAACCACCAGCCGTGACAGTGTCCGCTGCTAATGTTTTCATGTGGGTCTTGTGAGTCGGTGTGTGTGATTGTCATCATTGTGGTCCTGGAGACACCTCTTCCAGCGAGAACGTCCACAGAAGCAGTTTTGAGCTCTGTGACAGGTGTTTACACGTCTCCGTCTCTGTGTACAGATGTTTTCAGCGCGGTAGCGTCCCGAGCTTGCCAGACGCAGTCTTGAAACTTCACAGTTGTTTAGTTGAGATTAAAACAAAGGCCTTCGAAGACGGGTGTGGTCTCTGTGTTGTTATTGTTCTGTGCTGGACACGCACTCACAAAGATATGACTCCAAGTCACGTCTCCCGTTTGCCAGTGCAGTATGTGTGCACACGCACTTCTTCAAAATCCAGTTACGCTTTTTTTCTTGACAGGCACTGTACGGATTACACCCAGATTTAACGCTACTTGGTTAGTTTGAGTTGGTCGCGATGCTTGGTAATTGCTCAGACAATCAGCGATCGAGTTCACAGATGACAAGAGGTCAGGTTAAGGTGAAAGGATCATGTTATGAACCGTAGCAAACTTTTTTTGCATGGAGCGTGCAGGTGCCCTTACTTGGTCCCCTCCGTCACCAGAGCAGCATACCTTGTGGCTGTACGTGCAGCTCGTCTGACATATCGTCATGGGGTGTGTAAAACCAGCACCCACACACACACACACACACAGTCCTCCCTAAAGCTCCTCTAAGCTAAACACAGCAATGTGGTACTAACAAGTGTGTGACAATATGAGGAGACTCCCACCACTGACCGCATCAGCACCACCAACTCTCTCCCTTCACACACACTCTTTATCTGTCCTCCTTTCTGTCTCACACACACACAGACACACACACACACACACACTCTGTTATTTGTACAGTCCTGTCTCTTCACATTACCGCACTGCAGTCAGAGCACAGCCTCCAGCAAGTATATAGTATAAAAAAAATATCTGTTCTATTACCCCAGTCATGATAACATGGTTTCCAAGTATCAACCATCCCACATCCCCCACTTTTCATTCTCTCTCTTTTCCATTGGTCCCCATCTACATCTACCACATCCTCCGTCATTTCATTCAGTCAACAACACACACACACTTAAAGAAAATGTAATACACTCACACAGACTCCTGTGCCGACCGTGTGCTCTAACAAGCCATGAAAATGGATTATCAAGGTAAAATCTGATAAAAACACAAGTGGTCAGATAGCGGGTTCCTCATAATTGAGAGTCAGGTCAAACTCTGATATGATTCTGACCCAAGAAGCTCGCTCTGATAGAAGGGAATGCAAAAGCACAAATGTACATTGTGTGTGAGTGTGTGTGTGTGTGTGGGAGGCTGACTGAAAGGATATACAGCAGCAGCCTCAGTTAATTTGTATCACTCAGTTTCTTCTCATAACTTGTTTACTCAGCTGCTTTGCGTTTAATTTTCCATTTAAACTGTCAGGGCTGATTATGTTAACATTCGTAATCACTTAAATGTCACGAGACAAGCGGAAGGAAGAAGGAAGGAATGGAGCCAGTTTCTTCAAGGAAAAAGCTTTTCTTGTTGCACTTTACTCCGCTGTGTTGTTAACACTGAACTTGTCACATTAACCAGCAAATATAATCATTTTTGCAGTAAAACTAAATGATATATTCTCACATCTATAGCAGGTTTATTGAGATTTGTGTTGACCTTTGCTGGGATGGCGCTGTCACTTTGGTCTGTATTGTGTTGTGCTCCTTTGAATATGTGTCCAGTTGAGCTTTTATTGTCTTCCTCCTTTCTTCAAAACGTTCAGCTTGACCTGCAGGTAAAGCACGCTTTAAACTAATCCCAGCACTGACGGCCGAATACACAGCCCCATCTGTCCTAATGCTGTGGCTGTCGACAGAGGGTGGCTGTCCTTCTAACCCCAAAAAGTCCAACTCAAAAGTCTTATCTATTTGTATTCCGTTGATAATCTAAGTTTATTCTGAACCTTAAATTCTTCCATAATTCACCTTTAGATTAAAAACAATAGAAAAGACAATATTATCAATATTAAATGTTTTACCTCATTCACTGCATTGCATTTTTGCAAACATATCCCGAAAACAAGTCGGTACAGGGGCAACAAAATTGTGAAAATTGTGGGAAGCTTAAAATAGCAAAAAAAAAACAAAAAAACAACCAACCAAACAAACAAACAAAAAAACTGTTTGGAACACTCCCCATGTAAACAGGTTAAGTGGTATCTGGGTATGAAGAGGCATCCTCAAATGGCTCAGTCGCTCACGAGCAAGGATGGGGTGAAGTTCTCCACTTTGAGAAACACATTATGGTATAAAGTATAATACTGCTTGGGCACAGGGACAACTCACAGAACTGTTGTCAGTAAACACAGCTAGGTTGGGATTGCCCTCTGCTTTTATTTACATTTCAGTGTAAATGCAGTAGCCTGGCAGAGGCATGGCATCTGAATATGTAAAAATCCCCAAACTCTGAGATACATGGTTTTAGGGCAGCTCTAGCTGTGTGTCATATGTGACTCACGAAAAATATTTCAACATTCCCTGCAGTCAAGTCATCACCTCTGTCAACCGCACTTACACACACAAAAACAAACAGCCACAGTCAATATGTGAAGCTGACAACCCTGGTAGAACCTGAGGTCACTGCTACTGATGATACATTTGTCTTCATGAGGGTGTGAAATAGTGTGTGTGTGTGTGTGTGTGTGTGTGTGTGTGTGTGTGTGTGTGTGTGTGTGTGTGTGTGTGTGTGTGTGTGTGTGTGTGTGTGTGTGCTTCCTACTGTGTGTGGGCGTGTGTTTTCATTTTTTTTTTTTTAATATCCCAACCATCAACACGCAGTCACGAGGGATCTGCAGGGAATCTGTGCCTATGAGTGCAGTGAACCCAGTCTTGCCTACATGGCGATGCAACACTTCTCCGCCTTCATGTGCCTGTTGAGTCTGACCGCACTATCTAAAAACTAAAAAGCACCTCGTATATTAAATGAGAACAGATTCGCTTATAAAAAAAAAAAAAGTGTTCTTCGCCAAAGGCAAGTGGGTCACTTCATCACCGTCTCATTAGTTGAGTTGATGGAAAAGAAAATGGTCTTTGGAACGGTGAGCCTGCGCACTTCATTAGCCGTTATAATAACCAACAATAAAGCAGTGGGGAGGAGAAGACCAGGGAAGAGACGAGAGGAGACGATGGGAACTGAGGTGAGGAGGAGGAATAGAAAGAAGAGGACGATGTCCTGCCAGTGTCTGTGTAACAAAGACACTCTGTATGTAATCGTCCCGTGGTGAGCGTTGTGGTGTTTGGCACCAGGAGTGCCCTGAAACTCAAACCGTCGCTGCGGACTGTCCCTTTAATGTGGCAGTTGACTGAATGGTTGCCCTGTCATCGAGCCTGCGTTTTCTCGCAGCAGGTTTACGTACAATCCAACACTCACACGCAGGCATGCGAACATAAATGCACGCATGCACGCGACCGCAACACACACACAAACTTTGCATGTTCCGGATGGGTTGAGCAACACCTTTGTGATCTGTGCATGGATACGCGCTGGGTAAGTCACTCGGGCGCAAAGCAGGCCGCTCTCAGCACGACGCAGGCACAGAAACCTGAGTGGCCGCACAGCTAACTAAACACACTCTGAGGATACACTGAGGAGCTGGGACTGTAGCACTGCCAGCTATGGCGAAAGGTGAATTTCATTAAAGTTGGGTCGCTGTCCAACAGGGAGAGGGAGAGAGAGAGAGAGAGAGAGGGGAAAGGAAGTGAGGGAAGCTAAACGGACCAAATGAAACAAAGAAAAAGAAAGAGAGAGAGAGAAAGCCCGGAGGAAAATGAGTTCAGTAAACTATCATCACCCCTGATTTCAGCCCAATAATGAGCCTCTTTCAGCATGATAACTTCCTGCTACTGATGCATACTGATAGAGCCACGCTACCTGAATGCTGTCTGCTCGGTCAATCAAAACCATTCCCTGCCTGCAGACAAAACAAGTGGTGCAATCACCATCCATCCATCAGATAAGAAGCAGATGTTAGTCATGGGGCCGAGCTCCAAATGACACACACACACACACACACACACACACATACACACACATACACTACTGTGAACACATGGGGTAAGCGTGTGCCTTTTTCATATTTTATGTTGTTGTGGAAAAACAGAGCTGTTTCTAGGATTTGTTTGGAGCTGCTCCTCATCGTATTTATGACTTTTTAAACATCCTTGATTGTCACCATAATCATTATCTTGACTAAACTTCTCCATCATGTCCAGAAACTACCGTCCACATTCTTTTTTTTTGTTTTTGTTTTTGTGTACGCAGAATCGGCTGTGGGGCGGATGTTGTGGGAGACTTGGCTTTGCGAGAGATGAATTTAAACAAACTCGACAAAATGAGAGAGCAGGAATGAAGGTCAAGTTCAATGAAGTCTCATGTTGAAGATCTTCCAAGTCAGGGTATTTTAGTGGAGGACGAGGCAGATGCCGGCTCTCTAAGCCCAGGGGGAACCAGAGAAGAGGCAAGATTTGACTGATAACTCTGGGCAACAGTGTTAAGAATATAGCCAGAACCGTAGAACCAGAATCATTTATGGTTCTGACTCAGTTGTTCCTGCGGTGCTGACAGGAGAACAGCAGTTTTAAATCCTTCCTCCACCAGGATCTGCTGATCTAAACCTGGGCAGCTCTAGGAGACGTGACCATCCTCGCCACAAAAGACATAATTTCAATCAGCTGGAAAAAAGAAAAAAATCCTTTTTGATCAAGGAAGGGAAGGAATAAGCTAACCAAGCTTGTGTGGAAGAGCCAAGCAGCTTTAAAAGGCAATTTAGCCTCCATGTTGCATCCCACAGTCAATTTTCTCGGGGTTTTGGACCAGGTGGCATGCATGTTAAATCTGACTTGTTGACAAGACTTGTCCAACGAGCCTGTCAGATGCAGGAGCCATTGTTGGAGCGTGAAACTCCTGGAGATCATGAGCTCATCAGTTCAGTTCTCCCCTGCACGTACAAAAACTAGTTTGGTACAAAAGCACTTGTATTTTTTATTTTAACTCTGTTCATGTTTGCATGATGGCTACCCAATGCACCCTGCGTACCTTGGCTCATTGCAGGCATCCCCTCTAGGGCTGCAACTGCTGACTATACTCATTATCGGTTAATTTGGTCAATAAAAGTCGATGTCTAGAGATGTTTTTGGCACTCAAAAACCAAAATAAGTTACGTAAAGTAAAAAAAGAGCAAGGACACTCCACATCTGAGAGGCTAAAACAGCTTCATCTGCCATTTTTGAATGAAAAACAATTTTTACAATTAGTCAAAGAATGGCTGCAGAGGGGGCATTACATCAGGATGGCAGGTAAGGTAAGAAGCAGCAAACAACAAATGGCAAGAACAACAGAAAGGTGATAGCTTGTTGCAGTTGTGGCTTTTCTGCCACCACATTATATTAATAGTAACCCCATCGATGCTCAAGGTCTGGTGGTCTCTGATGGCCGTTTTATTTTGCAAACTACTGAATACAACAAATTACACCTATAAGCTCAACGGCCTCATTCAGAAGCAATCCGGGCCAATGATGGACATTTCTACCTGTGACAGAAAACTACACTGTCTGCAACCACGGCCCCCGTTACAACCTCTGTCATGTGATCGGCTCTCGCAGCACATCTGCAAACAACTTTGTTTTTGTCTTTTTTTTAAACTTTTCACTGAGCAAGTTGATGAAGTAAGGGGATCGCCGTAGAAGTCAAGCTCAAAGATACTTTGATGATTATGCGTGGCAAAAGGTTTAAAAGATGGTCACTTAATGGCTGCTAAAGAGAGAACTAAAAGTAGGTCAGTGGAAATTATGGAAATGCAGTGCACCTGTGGCTGTCTTCCCACATGTTGAGTAGATCAATGTGTAATTCATTCCTCCAATTATCCTCCACGCTGGCCTACGCTGGGACAATGTGTGTTGTCTGGCTGGCTGAAGGTGACCATTCACAGAGGATGTATAATTTTTAACACGTCATTTGATGTAAGCACATGTAGGGGGGGGGGGGTCACAGTTCAACGCACCGTGTGTTAATGGCACTGCGAACGTATCGTCATGCATTGCTTTTTAATAGACGCGTTCACAGGCCGTCCGAGAAGAGGTTTGTTAGAGATGTGTTGAAATTCAGCCATGCTTTGTGTGTGTGTGTGTGTGTTAGTGTGTGTGTTTATGTGTGTGCATATACCATCACTAGAGGTGTTCCATGAAGTGGTAGCTAGCACACTGGGGTCTTGGGGAAACTCAGACCCTGTAAACAGAGGAAATGGAGAAGACTATTAGCATGTTTTCTGACTGTCGTGCCCTCCAACTTTCCAATGATGTTTCAAACGGTGGATCGCGAACCCTGCAATTAGAATAAATGTGGAAGAGTGAGTGAAAAAAAGTATGTGCCATGAGCTTCGGCCCTACTCGCAAATACAGAAGCAAAACACTGGAAATGACACAGGATGCCTGTTCGTTGGGAAGTGAACTTGATGCACAGAATCAAAAGTCATCCGGTGGTGCTGCGTGGGGAAGGCTGAGGGAGGCTTCACTTCTATGCAAATATCCTCTGACATGCAGAGTTGCAACGGAGCGTTTTGATTACCTTGGCAGAAAGAAACACACTTATTTTCTACTCTGACTCAACAACATAAAAGTAATCAAAACTAAATAGGGGAAAAAATGATTGTCACAGTGAAAAACAAGCTAGCAAGAGTGCCAGTATAG